>NC_061103.1:21728104-21802266 GCF_015104395.2 Macrobrachium nipponense
ATCAAAATCGAAAGCTAGAGAAGAATGCAAACTGGCTTTAGGCTGCGCCGACGTCATAGAAACGTTACATAAAAGAACTGATAGATGAAATAACGTCTCTGGAGAATCGATTGGAGGAGAGATCACATGTTGAGGAAGAGAGATGTTGAAGACAGAGAACTACGAAGTTATTTCCAGCAAACGATTGTTGAGAAAGACAAGGAACTCGAGAGCACTTTGGAAGATGGCAAATGAAATAAGCCGTGAACCTGAAGGAAATGGAAACAATCAATGAAGCACTTGCTTCAGAGAAGGAATTGTCTAAAGAGGGCAAATAAAGACTACAGGAATGCCTTGGTCGAGAAGGAGAGAGAAGTAAACCACTTGCAGACTTAATGATACACAAAGCTGCAGAAGCTGAGAAGACCAAAGGCAAATCAGAATATTAGAAAGTCAGATTTTGGACATGAAAGAGGACCACATCGCTCTCCAAAGACAAACTAGAGCTCACAAAATCAGAAAATTCCAGACTTGAGGAGCTGACTACTTGCTACAAAGGTCAACTTGCAGCTTGCCACGGAAATGTAGCCAAGCTTGAAGACAAAAATTGTGAGCTCGAGAAGAACCTCGCAAATGAGACCCAGACAAATACCAGCCTTCGGAATGAGGTCCTGATATTAAATGACCGAGTTCAATCCCTACAGTCAGCGTTGTGCCATAAAGAATCTCGACTGATCTCGGCAGCAGAGGCTCTAAACACTGAAAGAGCAAAAAATGAGATCACTGGCGCAGAACTTGAAGTCATGAAAACTGGGTATCAGAATTAGGAAGGGGTGAGAATGCCAAGATTAAGGAAGAGATAGGAGATGCAATCTTGGTAATTACTTCACTGAAGAAAGAATTGGGGAGAAGAATTGAATGAAGAGAACCCAAATTTTGATGCAAGAAATCCAGGCAATGAAGAACTGGGTATCAGAACTAGGAGGACAAAATGCCGAGATTAAGGAAGATTTAAAAGATAAGTCCCTGGAGATTACTTTCCTCTGAAAGAGTTAAGAGACGAAAAGAAGCAGACCCAAATTCTGAGGGATGAAGTCCAGGTAATGAGGAACTGGGTCTCTGAATTAGGAGGAGACAACGCCACCATTAAAGAAGCCTTGGAAGAAGCGCTCCTGGAAGTGACCACACTCAAGAAGTCTTTGGTAAACGAGAAGAAAAGGAATGCTCTCCATCACAGGAACGAAATGGAGACCCTATTGCAAGAAGAAAGGAAAAGAGGCAACGGAATGGAGCATCACTAAGAACAGTAAAATTGGAGCTCCACAGCAAGCAACAGCTGATAGAGAATTTCTTAAACGCAGAACGAAAATTCATACTGGAGAAACAAGAACTGGAAGACAAACTAGAAGTTGCCCTCAAATCGTGGAAAGGAGCTTGAGAGAGAAAGCAGTGAAATGATATTGCATTACCAGGAGAACGCTCAGGGATAAGGACTATGAAAAGGACAAGCTAAAGAACGGAAGGAACAGCTGCAGAAGAACTTGGAAAGTGCTATGGACCAACAGCAGAACTTGGAGTCTTCTTTAAAGCTTGCAGAAAGAGAGATCTGCTCTTTGAAGAAGGCAGAAAACACAAACTCCAAGAACTGGAAACACCTTAGGGATGAATGTGAAATATTGAGAGAAAAGTGCAGATTCAAGATGAAAATGTAATTAAAGAACGAAAACGTGTCAGGGAGCACCTAAGGATGCAGGAGGAAGAACTGAGAAATCATGATAAGTACATGTTAATGGCACTCCTCCATGGACTGCCCAGAGAAACTTCTATTTGGAACACATAGCACTGGACCATACAAATAAAGACCTAGACAATGAAACCCTGAAAAAACAGTGAGAAGAAAAAACAAGTGCCTGACCAAGAAGAGGACCTACAGCAACAACTGAGGAAAGTAGAAGAGGATCAGTTACAGGGAGTACTGCAAACGCCCAAAGAGAGAAGAAAGACTATGGAAAACAGTGGGAGGTCCTTACACAGATGGTGGGAGGATTTAATTGAGGGAGATGACCAAAAGAATTTGCTGAGGAAGCGGCAAACTCTAAACTTTCGGACTAAAAGCTAGGCTCCTAATAAGAGCAGCTGTTAAGGTGGGACAGAATGGCAGATGTGATCTCAATGCCAGCCAAAAGTAGCTGATGTAGGAATTTTGGCTGATGGCTATGTAGCAGGAAGGACGAAGGGCTTGGCCCACTCTAAGGGCATTGTGGATGAGTCACAGGTTGACTTGACGACAACAGGGTCGAAGACCCACCTTTGGCAAAACGGGAGGAACTCCAAGATCCTTCCTAGGTTCCTTTGAAGGCGTACCCCCACGCCTTCTCAGGGCCCTCTGAGGATTTCCTCCATGACTTCTGAGGTTCCTCTGAAGGTGTTCCCCCCCACCTTCCGAAGTTCCTCTAAAGGTGTTCCCCCACACTTGCGAGGTTCCTCTGAAGGTGTTCCCCCACACCTTTCGAAGTTCCTCAGAAGGCTGTCTGGGGTTCCTCCCTTGCTGTCTTTGTGTGTATTCGACAACACTGTCATCAGGCCAGTCTGTGACCCATTCATTTGCTCTTAGAGTTGTCTGGAATTTGTCAGTCAAGCTCGTCTCCTAAATGAAACAGTACGCAACTTGGCATCTGTCATCAAATTGGAATTTCTTGCCCACCATTTTGGAAGGTGGCCTATCCACTTAATGAAATCAGTAACAGCCAAGCCCACTTACGGGTAGGTACAACCGTTCGAGACATTGTCAACTTTCCTTGGTCATCAAATCAGGATTTCTCTCCACCTTTTGCATGGTAGCTTTTCTCCTTAGTAATCAGTATATAGCTGTCAGGCCCACTAAAGGGTGGGCATACCAGCTCGAAACAACATAGGCAGTTTTGCTTTATGTCATGTAAACTGAATTTCTAACCATCTTTTGTATGGTGGCCTTTCGTATTAAGGAAATCAGTAGTTGTCAGGCCCGCTAAAGGGTTGGTATACCATTTCGAGACATAGGCAATTTTGCCTCTGTCATCAAAAGTGGATTTCTGCCCACCTTTTAGATGGTGACCCTTTCTCATTAAGGAAATCAGTAGCTGTCAGGCCCACCACTGGGTGGATATACCATTTCGGGACATAGGCTACTTTGCCCTCTGTCATCGAACTGGATTTCTCCCCTTTTGTATGGTGGCCTTTCTCCTCAAGGAAATCAGCAGCTGTAAGGCCCACTTAGGGTGGGTATACCAGTTTCGAGACATAGGCAACTCTACCTATGTCATCGAAAACTGGATTCTACCCACCTTTTGTATGGTGGCATTCTCCTTAAGGAAATCAGCAGCTGTAAGGCCCACTTATGGGTGGGTATACCATTTCGAGACATAGGCAAACTTTGCCTTTGTCATTGAAAACTGGATTTCTGCCACCTTTTGTATGGTGGCCTTTCTCCTTATGGAAATCAGCATCTGTCAGGCTCACTTATGGGTGTATACATTTCGAGACATAGGCACTTTCCTCTGTCATCGATTGATTTTCTGCCCCACTTTTGTGTGGTCCTTTATCCTTAGGAAATCATCAGCTGTAAAGCCACTTATGGTGGGTATACATTTCGACATAAGCAACTTTGTCTGTCATCGAAATGGATTTCCTGCCCCACCTTTTGTCCATGGGTGGCCTTTACTTAGGAAATCAGCAGCTGTAAGGCCCACTTATGGGTGGGTATACCATTTCGAGACATAGCACTTTGCCTCTGTCATCGAAACTGGATTTCTGCCCACCTTTTGTATGGTGGCCTTTATCCTTAAGGAAATCAGCAGCTGTAAGGTTCCCACTTATGGGTGGGTCATAACCATTTCGAGACCATAAGGCACTTTGCCCTCTGTCATCAAAACTGGATTTCTGCTCACCTTTTGTATGGTGGCCTTTCTGCCATTCTCCTTAAGGAAATCAGCAACTGTAAGGCCCACTTATGGGTGGGTATACCAGCTCACGACATAGCAACTTGGCCTCTGTTATCGAAACTGGATTTCTGCCCACCTTCGGATGGTGACCTTTCTGCCATTCTCCGGTAAGGCAAACCTCAACAGCTTTCAGGCCCACTTATGGGTGGGTATACCATTTCGAGACATAGGAGGCAACTTTTGCCTTTGTCATTGAAACTGGATTTCTGCTCACCTTTTGTATGGTGGCCTTTCTCCTTATGGAAATCAGCATCTGTCAGGCTCTTATGGGTGGGTATACCATTTCGAGAACATAGGCAACTTTGCCTTTGTCATTGAAAACTGGATTTCTGCTCACCTTTTGATATGGCCTTTCTCCCTTATGGAATCAGCATCTGTCAGGCCCATTATGGGTGGGTATACCATTTCGACATAGGCAACTTTGCCTCTGTCATCGAAATTGGATTTCTGCCCACCTTTGTATGGTGGCCTTATCCTTAAGGAAATTCAGCAGCTGTCAGGCCCACTTATGGGTGGGTATACCATTTCGAGACATAGGCAACTTTGCCTCTGTCATCGAAACTGGATTTCTGCCCACCTTTTGTATGGTGGCCTTTCTGCCATTCTCCTTAAGGAAATCAGCAGCTTTCAGGCCCACCTATGGGTGGTATACCATTTCGAGACATAGCAAACTTTGCCATCTGTCATCGAAATTGGATTTCTGCCCTTACCCTTTTGTATGGTGGCCTTTATCCTTAAGGAAATCAGCAGCTGTAAAGGCCCACTTATGGGTGGGTATACCATTTCGAGACATAGGCAACTTTGCCTCTGTCATCGAAACTGGATTTCTGCCCACCTTTTGTATGGTGGCCTTTCTGCCATTCTCCTTAAGGAAATCAGCAGCTTTCAGGCCCACTTATGGGTGGGTATACCATTTCGAGACATAGGCAACTTTGCCTCTGTCATCGACTGGAATTTCTGCCCACCTTCGGATGGTGGGCCTTTCTGCCCCCCATTCTCCTTAAGGAAATCAGCAGCTTTCAGGCCCACTTATGGGTTGGGTATACCATTTCGAGACATAGGCAACTTGCCTCTGTCATCGAAATATTTTTCTGGATTCTGCCCACCTTCGGATGGTGGCCTTTCTGCATTCTCCTTAAGGAAATCAACAGCTTTCAGGCCCACTTATGGGTGGGTTATACCATTTCGAGACATAAGCAACTTTGCCTCTGTCATCGAAACTGGATTTTCTGCCCACCTTTTTCTTTTTTGTATGGCCCTGGCCTCTCCTTAAGGAAATCAGCAGCTGTAAGGCCCACTTATGGTTGGATATAAAGACTCACGACATAGGCAACTTTGCCTCTGTCATCGAAACTGGATTTCTGCCCACCTTCGGATGGTGGCCTTTCTGCCATTCTCCTTAGGAAATCAACAGCTTTCAGGCCCACTTATGGGTGGGTTATACCATTTCGAGACATAGGCAACTTTTGCCTTTGTCATTGAAACTGGATTTCTGCTCACCTTTTGTATGGTGGCCTTTCTCCTTATGGAAATCAGCATCTGTCAGGCTCACTTAGGGTGGGTATACCATTTCGAGACATAGGCAACTTTGCCTCTGTCATCGAAATTGGATTTCTGCACCACCTTTTGTATGGTGGCCTTTATCCTTAAGGAAATCAGCAGCTGTAAGGCCCACTTATGGGTGGGTATACCATTTCGAGACATAGGCAAACCTTGCCTTTGTCATTGAAACTGGATTTCTGCCATCTTACGTATGGGTGGCCTTTCTGCCATTCTTCTTAAGGAAAGGAAATCAGCAGCTTTCAGCCCCACACTTATGGGTGGGTATACCATTTCGAGACATAGGCAACTTTTGCCTCTTGTCATCGGAACCTGGATTTCTGCCCACCTTTTGTATGGTGGCCTTTCTCCTTAAGGAAATCGGCAGCTGTAAGGCCCACTTATTGGTGGGTATACCAGCTCGCGACATAGGCAACTTTGCCTTTGTCATCGAAACTGGATTTCTGCCCACCTTTTGTATGGTGGCTTTCTCTTAAGGAAATCGGCAGCTGTAAGGCCCACTTATGGTGGGTATATCATTTCGAGACAGGCAACTTTGCCTCTGTCATCGAAACTGGATTTCTACCCACCTTTAGATGGTGACCTTTCTCATAAAGGAAATCAGTAGCTGTCAGGACCACCACTGGGTGGGTACACCATTTTGCGTCATAAAGTTACTTTGCATCGGTCATCGAAACTGGATTTTCTGCCCTTCTTTTGTATGGTGGCTTTTTTCCTTAGGGAAATCGGCAGCTGTCAGACCCAATTAAGGGTGGTATACCATTCGAGACATAGGCAACTTTGCTTCTGTTATCGAAATTGGATTTCTGCCCACCTTTTGTATGGTGGCCTTTCTCCTTTATGAAATCAGTATCAGTCAGACACACTTATGGGTGGGTACACCATTTTGCGTCATAAGTTACTTTGCATCGGTCACGAAACTGGATTTCTGCCCATCTTTTGTATGGTGGCTTTTTTTCCTTAGGGAAATCGGCAGCTGTCAGACCCAATTAAGGGTGGTATACCATTTGGAGCCATACGCAACTTTGCCTCTGTCATCGTTATTGATTTCTGCCCACCTTCTGTATGGTGGCCTTTCTCCTTAAGGAAATCGGCAGCTGTAAGGCCCACTTAAAGGTGGGTATACTATTTCGAGACATAGGCCACTTTGCCTCTGGCATCGAAAACTGGATTTCTGCCCACCTTCTGTATAGTGGCCTTTCTTCTTAAGGAAATCGGCAGCTGTCAGGCCTACTTATGGGTGGGTATACTATTTCGAGACATAGGCAACTTGCCTCTGTCATCAAAAATGGATTTCTGCCTACATTTTGTATGGTGGGCCTTTTTCCTTAAACTGGATTTCTGCCCAGCTTTTGTGTGGTGGCCTTTTTGTTTTTCCTTAAGGCAATCAGCAAGCTGTCAGGCTCACTTATGGGTGGGTATACCAGCTCGAGACATAGGCAATTTGGCCTCTGTCATCGAAACTGGATTTCTGCCCACCTTTTTTATGGTGGCCTTTTGTCTTAAGGAAATCAGGTAGCTACCAGGCCCACTGTGGGTGGGTAATATCATTTCGAGACATAGGCAACTTTGCCTCTTAGTCCAGCCAGAATGTTGGATTCCGTGTGTATTGTGAGAGAATTTTTTTTTTGTTTGGATTTCATTTATGACATCATTCGATCAATTTTAGCCCTGATGAAAAGTTAGTATCAAAACGACCGAAACTGAATTACACCTTTTTCTTCATTTTCCTCTCTCAATCGCCTTAATATTTTCACACAACATGTTAAAATACTCCAAAAAAATCATAAAAAAACACTTTGTTTTTTTGGTTATATAATAGA
Organism: Macrobrachium nipponense; assembly: GCF_015104395.2. Taxonomy (NCBI): domain Eukaryota; kingdom Metazoa; phylum Arthropoda; class Malacostraca; order Decapoda; family Palaemonidae; genus Macrobrachium; species Macrobrachium nipponense. The sequence continues at coordinate 21,735,447 of NC_061103.1, forward strand.
TGCTGTGTGACGCAGTTCCTGACACCTCCGTGATAGAGGAAGATTACAAGTAATATGCGATTTCAGCAGCTTTTAAAAGAATGTACACCGGTAGACAAAACACACCAAGAAAAGTTCGCAATATTTGTAGGCTAAATGTTACTGGTAATCAAGATAAAAAGCTGAGCTCCTCAGAAAACTTTGCGGCAAATATCGAGCTGATGAGCCAAACGTCGCTGAAAGCACTGAAGAAACTTCATCTTCAAATGAGCAGTGAAGAAACTTTTATCTTCAAATGTAAAGGAACAGTCATATATCTTGTAACGTTCCAAAGTTTTCTTGTATTATCTGTGAAAAGGAATTAAAAGGAAATACTTTCTATAAGTAGCCTAGATGGTTGCGAGGGGCGGAGCCAAGTGGCCCATCACACTCAAAAATACTGGTAACTCAACTAAGTTGTGCCATAAATACAAATCCTGTAGTACTAGATTAGCATATCCAGTAATGTGTTCTTAGCATAGATTAATTAATGAAATAATATCCTTGACTTATACAAACCCACGGCTACAAAACCTCGTGTGTTAAACATCTTTGTGACCAGAATCGAATATTATTGGTAGTACAGTTAATTATAAAGTCCAGCCAATCTAGGGCACAAATAGATACAGCTTAGCACAAGTTGGTTAGAGTAGCCATTTACGGCTTTGTGATCCTTGGCCACATCCAAATAAACATATCAAACATCTACCATTATTTAAATAGTCAATCCAGGCGATATAAGACGGAGGACAGAATGAGAGAGAGAGAGAGAGAGAGAGAGAGAGAGAGAATGCAGCAGCTTATAGGATAATTAAAAATGAATATTTTCGTCTGAATGATATTAATATGAATAGTTAGTTCTAACAATATTTAAGGCATTTTTATTTAGAAAATGAGTTAACGATTAAAAACAATATGATGTGATAAGATTTCATAATAATTATTTTCCAAAAAATATATGATAACATGTTTCTTAAAGCAGAAGGTCTCAAGTATATCCGTCAGATTAATAAACTAAACAGGAATAAAAGCTCTCTCTCTCTCTCTCTCTCTCTCTCTCTCTCTCTCTCTCTCTCTCTCTCTCTCTCTGTCCATATATATTTCATTCAATATTGCATTTCTTTGAGTGGTTACCGTAATATCCCTCCTCCTCCCTTTCGAACCATTCTAACTATGTACTGGTTGTTGAAAGTGCGCCACTTTCAGAGCAAGAAGGGCATGATCTCACCGAGCCAGGCCTGGCGGGGCGACACCGCTTTGTGACTGGCTGTACATATCTGTTTTTTAACTTTAACAAAGTCACTGCTAAGAGCTACAAACCCCTATACTCCGTTTTCTTTAGTGAGCTAAGCAAAATTTCTAATACTGTATCTTAAATACTCTGATTACTTTTAACTAGGCATTTAAATATTTTTTTGATAGATTGATTTAATGAACAGAGTTAACTGTCCTTTCAAATTAGTTAAGAAATTTATTTCACTGAATTAGGGAGTGATAAGAACCATTGACCTGGCATACGCTTTTTGGGCTGGGTGGTTAGTGGTTAGGCACTGTTCAAACAGACAACGTAGCAGACGCACGGCAACTTGTTTCGTCAACTTCTCAGTGAGTGTAATTCACAAAGTGTATGGTTGTAGAACCTAATATCCCGTAAGATAATTGGTTTGTATGATTTCCTTTCCTATTTTATACCTATCCTAACCCATATCCTATCCGAATCCTTATTTACAATCAAAATTTGAAGCGGCCATCTGTACTACTCTGTAGTCGGAACGTGTCGGTAAGTAGAATAAATTTGATCAACGTACTCATTTATTTTCACAACATAATTAGCGGTAACTGGTTTTGCTGACTTAATAAATAGGATTTGTTTTCAGTTTAAGGGTGAATTAAGATGTGTGTCTCCAAACTAGGCTAACTTTAAGGTAGGTCGATATACAATTCCCATAATAGGCTAGGTCACCATGATCGGGCGGGCGATTCGAGTCGGCAGTCATTCGATAGGAAAAAGTTTCGTCCATTAACGTTTAACTTGCTTGTTTAAGACTTAATGCGCTGCTTTCCTTACCTTAGTTAAATTTAGAGCCCTTTTTACGTAGTTAAGCTGTTGTAATATTGGAGTTTATGAGAATTACTTGTGCATAGACTTAGATTGAACAATTTTGCATGGGTTTACATAACTACATGGGCCTAATAGAACATCTAGCCAAAATTAGGTCTCTCTGTATACTTACCATTACTATTTGTGATTAGTTTACTTTAGCTTTACTTTAATTGAATTCCAGGACCGAACTGAACTTCCCTAAGAATCTTATGGCCTTCGTTTAATTTAATCAAAGCCATCATTAGCTTAACTGAACTTACATAAATTACTCTTACCTGATTTTAACGAGCCTACTTAAAACTTGCAAAGCAATTTATTAATACTTTGGATTTTGTGACAAGTCCGAAAACACGTTATGGGCACGGAAGAATTGTGTGCATAACAGCCCGTTTCATACAATGTACTACCTTATTACCAGAGAACACTCAGTGGAAGGAATTACCCTCGTAACTTTGTAGTGTTTATTCTTTCAGTCTTCCTACTGAGTGAAACAAATTTCCCACAGGGGCAAGTGCCCCCTCTTGCCCTTATGTGCGGGCGCCCATGATAGGCTATGACACGTGCATGCGTTAAGCTTCCGTGGACTAGAATATGGTGCAAATTACACTTATGGTCCATTATCCAGTTATGAGAACATTACCAGAATATAAAGAAATTGTTTAAATTATAAACTTATTTCACGTTATAAAATTCTGCCATTTTACCGGGGGGACTATGAAACAGTACGAGAGTGTTGGCTCTGTTACTGTGCAAAAGTTCAAATTAATCAAATTAAAAAAAAAAAATATTCGACAGATTCCTATCAGTGCTACAGACAGATATGAACTTTTTCTGTGTGTGTAATGTTGGCTATGTTTGTTTATGCTTCGGTAACAAAGAAAACGAATCGTAACTTCGAATAAAAGAAAGTTACCTTCTGGGGGGCCTAAACTAAACTTACTTAGCGGCGGACACCATTAAAAATTTGTTCAAAAGATTTTAATGAGAGCCTTTGCATGGTTTTAAATATGAATGAGTGTGATAGTATTATTCTCCAATATCTATATCGAGGATTGATGTGTTTTGAACAATGTTTCCCAAATTAATGGAAAACGTGTCCACCAAGACGTCACGATCCTGTCACTAATCCATTTCAGTTTCCATCCTCTGCTACAACTGCAACTGCCTTGCATTAGGTTCAGGATGCATTAAGTTTAGAGGTTCTCCTTTCTGAACTCAAAGTCCGCCATACGTAACTCATGTTGTCACTATCCATCATGCTGAGTTTGAGTTCATGACCATCCAAGTCAGCACGAAGCTTTCTAACAAGAACTGACCTGGACAGAAAAGGTTAGAGATTGGGAATTAATAAGGCGACTCGTGCTTTTGTAAGTCCTCTCCATCATAAGTTACTTCTCCATACCGAGATATTACATGGTAGCTCCAGCTACCAGCAGTTGGAGAGTTCAAAAGTCTTCAATTAAACAAGTATCCTCCAGATTTCATATAGCTGAACCCTCCATCTAGGCTATGGCCATAAGCTAATTCAGACGCTAGTCCACAATGATGATTGGTAAAAGGCCTATTAGGCTTATAACACGAGGCCATGAACGGCTGAAGCTGTCCTGGAAAAATTCTGCAACTAACATTCTTTTCCACTTCATAAGTGCAACTGTCAATACTATTACTTTATCTTTCTAATAATTATGGGAGGACCCAAGTATGATACCCACATGCATTAATTTTTTAGATTGCATGTACATGGATCATGTGTTTTTTCAGCCTCTTTTATGATGACATATTTTTATCAATTTACTTTGTGCAAGTTCCTCGTTTTTGCGCTTTCCCTCCAGGGAGAGGAGAGAAGCTAAAAACGAGGTAATTGCGCAAAGTAAATAGATACAAAAATATATATTATCATAAAAATGCTTGAAAACACAAGATCCATGTGTATGCCAATCCTAAAATTAAAGCATGAAGATTTGGCAAAGATAGATTCCAATGAAACCTTACGTAAACTATGGTGCGTTTACTTTTTTCTAAGATCGCTCTGGTGGGGCCAGGTAGAAAAGGCAGAGTTGTCATATCTACGGGTATGTAAGTCCTATTAAATGCTTCCCGCTGATATTATCCTTCTTAGGAGGATTCGCTTAGACCTGGGGAGTCGAAGAAAAGGGTTTGCTTCTCCCTGTTAACTTCTTTTTTTTTTCATTCCCGATTCTCTTTAGCTGTTCCTTCTTTCTCTTTCTATAATTATAGATGCGCTGAATGGCCCTGTTGGCTCCGGTGTTTGGGACTTGAAACATAAATTCATAAGTCAATCGATCTATTATGCCCTTAGAAAAGACAACCACTCATTCCTTCTTTGCAAAACATTTTTATCAAAATCATCCAAGTCAGTCACAAGACTCACTTTCTCTTTTCTTTTTTGTTTGAAACACCGGAGATTCCACTAAACAAATTTCCCGCCTCTCTGTTTCTTAACTCTACGAACAGTCATTTCTGACACTTTTGTTGCTTCAGATGTTCTCTGGATAGCCTTCAAAACATCAATTACAGGACCTTCATGATGTTTTTTTTTAAATGAAGTATTTCAGGAAATTATACTCTTTCCTTGGCCTCAGGTGGTGGGTGAAGACGTTTACGGGAGTCACTTGGCCTGGGCTGTCCATACTTTTCACAGTGGGTAATCGAGTGCGAGTATCCTTTAATTTATTGGCCATGCCTTTAAATCCTCTTGAAATTCATAGGGTCCCCTAAACTTCTTTTACGGGCTGCTCTGTGAGCAAGAGCCCGTGCTGACACAAGGTCAGCTAAATCAAAAAACAACAACAACAACCCTAAACTCAGATCTGGCATCGCCGGGGAAAAAATATTCCAATATCTTCATTTTCATTAATGAAACTGAGGTTTTAACGAAGAATATGTGAAATAAGATATTCAAAATATCTGATGCAAACAAAGAAACACATTTCAAGAAATGAAAACTATTTCAATAGACTCCATGATGCAGGGATGCATCCCAGTTAATCAAACCAAGGGCAGCAATTCATTACCAGGCCAGGTGGCCTAAATCCTACCTGTCCCCTAAACTTACTCAAAAATTATGGCTTGCTTTAATATCTCTATAGATTGGCCTCATACTTGGATATAACTAGAAATAAATAAAAGGAGGTCAACTCCATACCGTTATGGCTACCACCCACTTTTCACAAATCGTACTGATGTTTTAGGATTTGGGCTTGGTGTTGTTTGCTATACTCTGGCTACAAAAGGTTGAGGCTCGAGGGTGATTAGCACTGCTGCCATATTTTCTTGAACTCGTTCAAAACTTTTCAGGAAAAGGGTGACAGTTTTGGTAGATTTGGCAAATTTTTTGAGCGGTGCTGCCATTTCCTCGTGTTGGATGATTTCGAGTTGCTTGATGCAAAATTTAATTAAGGCTATAAACACACACACACACACACACACACACACACACACACATATATATATAGATATATATATATATATATATATATATATATATATATATATATATATATAAATATATATATATATATATATATATATATATAATATATATACCGTAAGTAAATTTTTCATGTGTGTATATATACACACCTTACACACACACACACACACACACACAAAACACACACACACACACACACACACATATATATATATATATATATATATATATATATATATATATATATATATATATATATATATATGTGTGTGTGTGTGTGTGTGTGTGTGTGTGTGTTAAACGTAAGCATACATAAAACATGTCATATATTACTTTAAAACGAAGTCACTGGTGAATAAAAGCAAATAGTCTGGACACAAGGTCTAGATACACAGGTCAGCCAGGGCGCAGCTTTGGGTATGAGTCACCAATACCGTGACGTCACGCGCCCTGGTCTCTCACACGGCGGTTAACCAAAGCTTTTGTTTGCTACCCATAGTCGTAAGGTAAACAAACAGAACTTGCTGTGTGTGAGCCCATACATCTTTTTATTCACTCATTTATTCTATCAGCTATAATGCCAAGTAACTACGCGGTATTTGGTTGTTCTAATACACGTGAAAAACGAAAAATCCAATATAAAATACCATCGTTTTCCAAAAGAAAAGCCATACAAAGACCATTGGGTACATTCATGCCTGTTGTCGTGCAGACATTAACGTTGTGTTCTCTGATGTTCCCCATTTAATTTAATTGGTAGGAAATAGTTTTATTGACTGTTTTTTTTTTCTTAATATTGGAGTGTATTGCAGATTCTAGCATACGAGGAATGCTTAGTAAAAAAAAAAAAAAAAAAACTATAGGCTTGCTTATAAGATCAATGAAATGCAGTTAAATGTAACTGTCAACAAAGACATCGCGTTAAATTAGCAGGTGTAAAAGGTGGTGTCCACATCATGTGCCAATTCAGTAAAACAATTTATTTAGGCGCAAAAATGGAGGACTGTTGAACGTGTTCAAAACTGGAGTGGAGTGAAAACGTCCGATTTTATTCAATTGATAATGAATGAATGATTGGCTCGACATCATGAATTCTTGCAAGTATGGTAAAAAAAATGCTTTTGGTATTGATGTAGAAAAACAAACAGGTAAATTGCTCAAGGTCATCGAGGTAATGAGTATTATAAGAGTTAAAACTCCTAATGCAAAAAAAATACTCATTTCTGGAGAAAGGAATAATTTTTGTCATGTAAATCCACTATTGCTTTATTTAATATGTTTAAAAGCCTCTATAGTATTGGCTACCTGCTGACACAAAGAATAAATCTTATTGCCTTGAATTTTTCTATGGGTGCATAAGGCAAATGGATGGTCACCATGATCATCCAAAAAGCCGTTAATTTTAAATTCAGGCTTAAAAAATTGTTGTTAGGGAAAGGAAAAGAAGGTAATAAGTGAAAAGTGTAATATCACCTCAGTTGAAAAAATCCCTTGAATCTGCCAATGAAGATGAATATGTAACAAAAGGAAGGGAGTCAGCATTAGAAATATGTCTAACTATACAGTTGTTTAGAAATTTAGATTTTGATTTAGAAAAAAGTTTTTTTGATGAAGAAGACCTTTGAGAGAAAAAACGGAGATGAAAAAAAGGTGTAATTGAGGAGGAGGCACTCAAATACATGGGGGATATATATTGTCAAAAAAAAATTTGGTAAAATACCTTGAGCTTAGGAAATAAGAATAAATAAATACCAATGAATGATACTTGGATAGTCTATGTTAGTAGGGAGGAGTTTGCATGCACCTTCTAGTATTTTCTTTTTTTTTTTTTTTTTTTGGTCAGTACTAACGCGGGAGATCTCTCATGCGTACGCGGGATAGCACTCATGGAGGGCAAACATTGTTTTAAAAAGCTTTGCTTTGAATTGGAAAAAGTCTGATGTTGAAGTTCCTGACAGTGTTATTGCTTTCTTTTGTAAAGATATCGGTATATTTTCGAATATCTTAACAAATTGATATAGTATATGAAACGTTAATGGCAACCATGCAAGGAGGCACTAAGGAAAAAAATTTGAGTTGTAACTTGATCAAATATTTTCAAAGGGCAAATGTTTTATTTACAATTTTGGACGCTTGAAAGATCACATTTTCAAAAACATTTTGTTTTAAAAATAAAAAGAGAGAGAAAAAAAATCTTGACGGTGGTAGTTAGACGGTAGACCTATGTTCTTAATGGTTCTCACAGTCACCACCACGCTCCCTCAGTTGACATAGGTGTGCAAAAGAAGCTTAAAATTGGGGAGGTGTCTGGCTGACCTATTCTATCTGGACCGTGGCTGGACAGTACGCTCGTATAGTCCATTCTCGGGATATTAACCTTACCTCGAGGAGGTTAATCCTGAAAATGTACTTTTTTGGATTAGGATTAAAAAACCCCACTTGGCAAGATGGGAAAGTCTCAAACCTTTCGTAACTAGAGTAGGGCAGAAATCGACTCCGGAATCGATCTTGGCGAGTCTAGCTTAGCGATCCTGCTAAAAACTCCCCCCAGATGCTGAAACCTTGCCGAGGATGGGGGGCTTAGGGTTCAGCAGCTGGGCCCTGATGCCTGGTGGGAACTGCTTTCTCGCTGGACCTTGGTGCCAGCTGTTGATCCAACTAAATGAGTCAGCTCTTTTCCTTTTACTAAAACTTATCATCCTTCTGCTTCCTCCCCCTATAAGGTACAGATTTTATGTTGATGACTTTTGGATTGGTTTTGGACATGATTTGGACTTACTCATTGGATTTGGTGGAGGGTGAGGATGGTTGGCATGCCACCTCACCCGTAGAACTCGAGTACCTAACGTGGTCGAGCGAGGGGAAAGTTTATATGTCAAACCCTGCTCTTAGTGCTGGGTCTGATCTCGACGGACATCATGACGCCTTAAGCAACTGAGGGTGTGGGGTGTATATCTGGGTGGTACCCCTAGAGCAGCACCCTGTATGGGATATCACTGTCCTCTAAATGTGGCTCCCATGGTGGGTGGGGGGCTACCTGGACGAATCATAAATCCTTCGTCTTATGGCGACATTAATTAGACCTTCGGTTGACGACTTAGGCAAGGATAAGGACAAGGAAAAACCTGGTAATTCCTCCATTGTAACTTTGGAGCCTTTTTCAAATGAGCTCCTTGTTACAAACATTCTGCATGTGAAACCAGTCCCTTTAGACTGGAATTATGACACAATATTTAATGAATTTTGTAAATTTGGGAACATCAAAGAATTACGGAATAAACTTGGCAAAAATTATGGATTTTTTGAATTCTGGATAATTTTCAACAATGAATCAGAAGCTCACAGAGCGTTTAGAGAATTTAGGTCGGATTCTATGAGTGTTGGACTTATAGAGGCAGAGGAGGTCCCTAGGCATCTTGACATTTATAAACCACCAAATGAAATAAAAGATGCTAGTAGAATAAGTAAAATCTCCAGATCACCAGACCCAGCTAAGTGGTTAATTATCACTACACATGGTGAGAGAGGTAACCTCTTCAAGGTGAAAAGGTTGGTAAGCCAGAAAATCGGCAACGTTGGGAGCCCAGAAGTAACTCGCTTTGGGCGTAATAGTTTTTAGTCCATACCAAGACAGATGTTCAATCGATAATGCTCCTAAATTTGAAGCTTGATCCTGAGGGTATGGTAAAAGAGGTAAAACCTCACTATAATTTTAGTTACGCGAAGGGTGTTATCTTTAATGAAGATCTACATGAAATGGATGAGGGAGGAAATGTGTCCAGGCATGGTTTGGAAGGTTTTTAAAGTGCCAGCTCATCGATGCTTATTTTAACATTTATAAATTCTTCCATGCCATCTGAAATTATTCTTGACAGTGAAATCATGAAAGTTCGTCCTTATAGACCGAGAGTGCTCCAGTGCTTTAAATGTTTTGGTTTTGGACACTCCTCTAATGTTTGTACCAGAAATAAAACTCTGCGAATCGTGTGGCCAGCCTGAGCACGACGAATGTTCTGGACCAGTAATGTGCATAAACTGTAAGGGTGAACATCGAGCCCGTGATAAGAAATGTAGTGAATTCAAAAAAGAACAAGAGGCATTACTAAAATCTATTGCTGAACATATCAGTGTGGGACAGGCCAAAAAGCTGTTGGGCAGGAAATCCTATTCGGATGCCTTGAAGGCACAACAATTAAGTACTGCTTCTTCTAGTGCCCCTTTTGGTGGGGCTCCCCGGTGCCCCGCTGTGGGGTTTTCTGCACCCCCTCTAGTGGGGCACCTAGTGTCCCCCTTGTTGGGGCTTCCCGTGCCCCCCTGGTGGGGCCTCCCATGCCCCCCCGGCCCCCCCGGTGGGGCTTCGCGTGGCCCCCCTGGTGGGCTTCCCGTGCCCCTCCTGGTGGGGTTTCCCATGTTGCAGAGACTCTGGTTAAGCCAGGGGACCCTGTTGATTCTAGGGTTCAAACCAGATCTCAGTATGATGACGACTTCTCTGTGTCAGGGACATTGCCAGACATTGAGCCCTCACCTAATCCTGACATTACAGTGCACCGTGGAGATGACGGTGAGAAGAATGGAGGCCCTCCTTATTCGTCAGAAGAGGTCCCTTTCTCCCTCTTCGCCTCATTCACGGTCATTCAGGTATCAAAGGAAAAATAAAAGCAAAACTGAAAGGGCAAGTGAAGGCCCTTCATCAAAAAGATCTGTAACACCTAGATCTAGATCTAGTAGTACTGGTAAAGCTGATAAGATATCTCTCACCAGGACACAGATTCCTAAATTAGTAGAGAATTTTAAGATCCCTTCCTCTAAAACAATGGCTCTCATGCAGTGGAACATCCGTGGCTTTGTATCAAATAGAGAGCAAGTCCGGGTTCTGTTTAGGGAACATGATTTATCTGCGATGTGTCTACAAGAGACAAAGTTGGGAGAGCACACACCAAATATGGGGTTTAATTATTCATTTCACAGGTCTTCACCCCTGATAGGTGTACGTGCTCAGGGAGGCACAGGCATCATAGTCCGCAAGTCTGTTAATCACAGGGTTGTTCAATTGAACACTGTGTTGCAGGCTTGTGCAGTCCAAATTTTTAATTATAAATGGATCACAATTTGCTCTCTCTACCTTGATCCATCATTAGAAAGTAGATTGCAGGATGCTCAGGGTAATCCCCGCCAGCTAGAATTAAACGACCTACAGACACTGATAGACCAGCTTCCTAAACCCTTCATTCTGATGGGGGATTTAATGCCAAGCACACCCTCTGGGGAGAGCCAAACTGCGACCGGCGGGGTTTTAATAATAGAACAGCTGCTTGACTTGAATAACATCACTTTAATGAATGATGGTTCCCCTACAAGACATGATGTTTTTCATAATACTGATTCAGCCATTGACCTCACTATCTGCTCTTCGTCTTTGAGGTTAGATTACCAGTGGGTAGTAGACCATAATGATCATGGCAGTGATCATTGGCCCATTCACTTAAAGTATATGAAAAATATTCCATCTCCATGTTTACCAAAATGGAAGGTAGGGGAGGCTGACTGGGGGTTATTAAAAAAATCTACTGAAATTGATCAAGAGATGAACGATTTTCAGAGCCCAACATCTGCTTATGAGTATTTAATCAGTATATTGTTGTGTGGTGCCATGCTGTCTATTCCTCGAACTTCTGGTAAACCTCAGTGTCCTCTAGTACCTTGGTGGAGTGATGCATGCGCATTGAGCCGAAAGATAACAAGAACTTGCTACAAGAGATATCGTAGATATCCTTGCTTGGTAAATAAAATGATCTATAAAAGAGCTCTTGCTAAGCAAAAGAAAACATTTAAGCAAGCAAAGAGGGAATCGTTTATCAGATATATAAGTGAATTAAAATATGATTCGCCGATGTCATTAGTCTGGAACAGAATCCGAAAGCTGCAAGGGAATTTTCTCCACCTCCCTTGCCTATATTGAAAATTGATGGCTTCCTCATATCTGATTCTGAAGAAGTTGCAGAAACCTTTGGTAGGCATTTCTCCAATATATCTAGTGCCCTACATTACTCTCCTGCATTCAGGAATATTAGGGACGGTACCACGGTTGTTCCTGCTGTTAGTTTAAATTCAGAGTCGTATAATCTTCCTTTCACCATGAAAGAATTAGATCATGCAATCTCGTTATCTTCCCCAACATCTCCTGGGGAAGTATGATATACTGTACGCAATGATTTTTAATCTACCTAGAAGTACAAAACAATTTCTTTTAGACATTTTAAACAGTTTTTGGCTTTCAGGAACTTCACCAGAGTCTTGGAAGATATCGATTATTTGTACCTGTTTTAAAACCTTTTAAAGATTCCTCCTTCCTAAGAATTATAGGCCAATTGCTCTAACTAGTTGTGTTAGCAAGATTTATGAGAGGATGGTCAATGCTCGGCTTGTGTGGTATTTGGATTCAAAGAATCTTTTATCTAATCGGCAGTTTGGCTTTAGGAAAAATAGAAGTACTTCTGACCCTTTGATGTTCCTTACTCGGGAGATCCAGAATGCTTTTGCAAAACAGACTGTTGCAGTGTTCTTTGACCTAGAAAAAGCCTACGACACTACCTGGCGAGGGGGTATCCTTTTGCAACTTATAGAGTGGGGTGTTGTGGGTAATTTGTTCTATTGTCTGAGATTCGTCTGAAAGGAATTGTTTAGAACGTTACCTGAAAGTAAGAGTGGGCTCTTACATTTCTTCTGCTTACCCTCAAGAAGAAGGGTTACCTCAGGGAAGCGTCCTTAGTCCAACACTCTTTAATGTAGCTGTTAACGGCCTACTAGAACAAGTTCCTGTCGGGTGCATGGTCTGGCCTTTGCTGATGATTATGCAATAATCTGTAGCAAGTCTACAGCTGTCGAAGCTTGTCAAAAGATCCAGACTGCTATTAATGCTTCAACATTATGGGCCAGTGCTAAAGGTTTCAAACTTCACCAGAAAAAACCAAAGCTATACGATTTTGCCGATTAAGAAGAGTGGAAGAGATCCCTACGTTGTTTTTAAATGATTCAATTTTACCTTATGAAGATAGCATTAAGTATCTAGGTGTTACATTTGATAAGAAATTAACTTTTACTCAACATGTTAATGAAGTTGTATGTAACGTGAAGCTTCGTCTTAATATTCTTAAAGTTGTGTCTAATTTTAATTGGGGGGTAGATCGAATCACCCTTTTGAGGATGTACCAGATGTTATGCCTAAGCAAAATTGATTATGGTTGTCAAGTTTATGGTTGTGCATGCAAGACAACACTGCAGAAATTAGATGTTGTCCATAATATGGCTTTACGTATTTGTACGGGAGCCTATAGAACTTCTCCAGTAGAAAGCCTATATGTTGAGTCAGGTTTTCCCCCACTATTTATCCGTAGGGAGGAATTAGGCTTGAGAGTCATATCAAGAGTACTTACATCAAACCAACTGATAGAGCCCCAAATAGACCTAGACTGCCAAAGCCGCTTGAAGTTCGACTAGCAAGCTCTGCCAGGGAGGTGGGATTACTACCCCCTGCAGTAGCTGAAATTTCGCCCTCAAAATTTCCTCCTTGGAATAGGCCACACTTAGAAATCTGCCCAATTAGGGACAGCAGGAGCATCAGTTCTGGTGATCAGTTGAGGGCAAGTTTCTTGGATCATGCTTTTGAACATGGTGATTCTCATCATATATATACTGATGGTTCGAAGGGTTCTGATGGTGTTGGAGTTCCTCTGTAGTGACTAGTGATAATTATTATTAAAAAGAAGCTTCCATCTTAATTTTTCTGTTTTTTACTGCTGAAAACTGCTGGCAGTTTTGACTGCTCTTAAATATATTTTTTATAGTTCTTGTACTAAACAAGGTTTTTACCATTTTTTACCGACTCTTTGAGTGTTTTATCTTCTCTTAAAAGCCTAGTCTCTTGCCACCCTCTAGTGCAAGAAGTACAAGATTGGTTTTATCTTTTAATTAATAGAAGAGGTTTTTCTGTTAGGTTTTGTTGGGCTCCGTCCCATGTTGGAATTGTTGGGAATGAGCGAGCCGACGCTGCTGCTAAGGCTGCAACTAGGCTTAGGCACATTTCCAACATGGGCGTCCCTGTTTGCGATTTTAAAAGTACCATTCGATTTTATTGTAGAGACCAGTGGCAGGCCCACTGGTCTACTTTAGATAATAATCTTAAATTAAAGTCGATTAGGCCTTCTGTTCATCCTTGGCCTCATAGCCGGATGGATAGAAGGTCTGAGATAGTTTTAGCTAGATTACGTATTGGCCACACTAAATATACTCACGGGTATCTAATGACGAGTGGAGCGGATAGGCAGGTTCCTCGCTGTTCCACCTGTCATGTGGATTTGACTGTGGTGCATATTTTGGTGGAGTGCCCTCATTTTGAAACCAAACGTAGAGCTTGTTTGCTGGCAAATAAGTCTCTTGCCAGATATTTTAGGTGAAGGTGCTCGGGCAGAGCAAATTATGACATTTTAAAAAAAATATTGGTCTTTTTTACGAATTGTAATTTTCTCTTAATTGTTTTAGGTTTCTTGTTTTTTATGAATGAATGATTTGTATGTTAGATCGGTTGTGTGGTTTGTTTGTGGGTCAGTGACTCTTTTTATTCTTAAGATATATATGCGCTGAATGGCCCCTCGGCTCCGGCGCTTGGCTATGTGCCAAAAATTTTATAATCTAATCTAATCCTGCTAAAACTAAAAGCCATAGGGCAAGGGCATAGATTAAGAGGATTAGGATGGCCCAGCTAAGGCATTAAAGCCCTAAAGCAATGTTCCCCCATATGAAAATAGGGCCATACTGCATTAATCTGTGTTAACACTCCTCCCTACCACTCGATTTTAGATTGACTTTACGGTCTTGTTTGGTTGGACAGACAACACCTGCATGTAATTATCCTGGAAAGTGGGCCTATGTCTCTCTTAAGCGGCTTAGGAAGCGCCCGAGGGCCACGTGAAAGCTATATTGACATCACCCTGAATGACCCGGAGAATATTTCTTTCCTCTATGACCTCCCCCAAAACCCCCATCCCTTGTTTGTTTGTCTTAGGTGCAGCTGCACCAAGGGAGTCGACTCCTGAATCGATTCTTGCGAGTCAACCCTCTCTCTCCCAAGGTATATAGAAAGGTCAGATAGAGTCATTTGTGGGGGGTTGCGGCTTATCCCCCCAAGAGCCGCGCCACCTGGAGGCCAGGTCAGGGCGAGAAGTCACTCAGCTACCGTTTCATTCAAATGTATATCACAGGTCACTTCAATCATCTCTGTATTGATTTATTTTTACATTCTTCGAATACAACCATAGTTTTTATTTTTTATAATCTAAATTATTATTTAAATAATGCCAAACAAATGCCCCGTGTTTGGTAGTTATTCAAATATTAGAAAAAAGGAGGTATCCTTTTTCCGATTCCTCGTGATGAGGAAACAAGACGGAAATGGGTTTCATCGTTGTAAAGAAGTAAGGACAACTTTAACCCTACTACTCATCGCATATGCAGTAAACATTTTGAAGAAAATGCATATAAAAGAGACCTGCAGCAGGAACTTCTTGGATCGCGAGCCCCAGCAATGAAATTCAGACGTATGAATGTGAGGAAAGCAGTAGAGCTTCTTTCGGAAACATCTAAAGCTTTAGATTTTTATGGAAGTCAGGGACTTTTGAAGAGCATGTCCTGGGAAAGTACAAGGGACTTTATAAAGCTTGCGACTCCTGGTTTGATGTGTTCAATTCAAGGGTACCTTATGACAGAAAAAATCTAGACACGCTATGGGATGCAACTGACGGAACAGAATAAAATCCTTGACAATATGAAGTGTACTGCTGAAACAATGCGAGTTTGCAAAAGTAATAAGATCTATCAGTTCCAAAAGGGACTTATTGTGTCATGTAAATCCTTGCCAAGGTTGCATGATATGTTGAAAAGTAAATATGATGCATCATACATAATTATGTGGCATCTAAATTTCCAGATTATCAGTTCTTAGGATGTAAACTTTAAAGTGAAAGGTACCTGGATTAGTGCAGTAGAGCGACATGATAAATTAACGGAACCAAGTGCTGAGTTTTTTTGAAAAATTAAAGGTAATGGAAAAAATGTTTCAAAACTACAATGGAGAAAAAAAATACACTGAGACCAGGCAATGGAGTATTATGCGACTTGGCACGCCATATCGAAAAATTGTGTATCCTTGCCTTTTAAAGTAATATTGTATTTTGTCAGATGTCGGATATTTTTTAGGATGAGGGCTCTGAATGCCCAAATTTTATCAAGTAGGCAAAAAAGAAAAAAAAGATGATGAATTAACTAAAAAAAAAACCATGAAAATTTAAAATATTTATGTTTTTTTTCACTTTTACTAAGTAGTTTTCATTTCCATTATGAAGCCAAATACTGTTATGTGTTATCTATGTCTATCTATGTTAGTTATTAATTAATGTATTGTAAAATTGTAATAAGCCTTTGTAAATAAATGCCAGGTCAAATGCTAATTGAATATTTTTTTAAGTCCTGTCAAACATGTTAATTAAGGTTTCTATTACATATTAGAGAGCCAAACATTATCAATCCACGAATTTGTATGTGGATATAGTACAGTGACCTATATGAATTCAAAAAGAACACCAAATGGTATACAAGATAACAGAGTGAAAAGGACATCTGGCACTTACAGGCCTAATCCCTTCGACCCAAGGTACTTGTGTTGTCCCAAGGTAGTACTTAGTACTTGCCTTGACCGCTCCCACCCTGGCCCCTCCAGGCCTGTCACGGAAATACCCCACAACTACCCCCGCGACCAAAGTGACTGTACCTCTCTCCCTTATTCTATATACCTTCGCTCTCTCCGAAGAGTCGATTTCGTCGAGTCCCAAATTAGCGATTCTTGCCCAGCCCTATTGTTTGCAAGCTGATCAAAATGTTTTATTTACGCAGTGAAATTAAGGTAGAACATGTGCTTCCTTTCAAATGTAATTTCCACTTTAAAACTTTGTTGTAGGGTTTCCAATCGAGACTTCAAATGAAACGAGTATGGCGTATTTCCTTCTAAGATTTAGTTGTTTCCGAGTAAAAGTCTGATTAAAACTATCGAAATATTTTCGTATATACTCAACACTATGGATCATCAACTTGAATGCACTACAAGCGCTTGATCCTTTCCAAAACAACGTTCACGAAGTTACTGAACAGCTTGGATACGACAGAAATAAAGTCAAAAGGCAATGCCTATAGTACGTTTACTTTTCTAAGATGGCTGTGGTGTGACTTGTGCAGATATCATACGGTGCCAATTTTCATGTTATGGTAATCATATTATTATTGAAATAGTTTTCATTGCTTGAAATGTGGTTCTTTGTTTCCATCAGATATTTTGAATATATCTTATTTCGTATATTCTTCGTTAAAACCTTTTACATTAACGAAAGTGAAGATATGGCATATTTTTTCCCCGGCGATGACAGATCTGAGTTTAGGGGACCTATGATTTTTAAGAGGGTTTTAAAAGGTCATGGTCAATATCATTAAAGGATACTCGCACTCGATCACCCACTGTGAAAAGTATGGACAGCTCACGGTCTAGATACAACAGGTCACCCAGCGCGCAGCTTTGGGTATGAATCACCAATACCGTGATGTCATGCGCTGGTCTCTCACACGTGGTTAACCAAAACAAAACAATGCTTTTGTTTGCTACCCATAGTCGAAAGGTAAACAACAGCTAACTTCCTGGGTGCCCTTATATCTTTTCATTCATTCATTTATTCTATCTGTTATAATGCCAAGTAACTACGGGGTTTTTTGGTTGCTCTAATGCACGTGAAAAAAACGAAAAAACTCCAATACAAAATACCATCGTTTTCCAGAAGAAAAGCCATACAAAAACAGTGGGGTACATGCCTGTTGTCGTGCAGACAGAATTAACGTTGTGTTCTCTGATGTTCCCCATTTTATCAAATTAGTAAGAAATAGTTTTATTAACAATGGAGAGTGTATTTCAGATTCTAGCATACGAGAAATGCTTAGTAAAACCGGACCAGTTTATGGGCTTGCATATAAGAACAATGAAATGCATTTAAATGTAACTGTAACAAAGACAGCTCGTTAAACTAGCAGAAACTGATGTCTACATCATGTGCCAGTTCAGTAAAATATTTAGGCGAAAGGGGGCTGTTACAGTGTCAATCGAAACCGGAGCGAAAACGTCCGATTTATTCTTTTAATAATTAATGAATGATTGGTTCGACGTCATGAATTCTTTTTGCATGTATGGAGAGTTTGGTAAAAGTAATGAGTATTATGCGAGTTAAAACTCTTAAAGCAAAAAAATATATATATATTCATTTCTGGAGAAAGGAATAACTTTTCATGTAAATCCACCATTGCGCTATTTAGTATGTTAAAAGCCTCTCATAGTATTGGCTACCTGCTGACGCAAAGATTAACAAGATTAAATCAATATTGCCTTGAACATTTCTTGGGTGCATAAGGCAAATGGATGGTCACCGTGATCATCCAAATCCCGTGAATTTTAAATTGTTGTTAAGGAAGGAAATGAAGGTATCACCTCAGCTGAAAAATCCCTTGAATCTGCCAATGAAGATGAATATGTAACAAAAGAAAGGGAGTTAGCATTAGAAATATGTCTAACAACACAGGTGTTTAGAAATTTAGATTTCTATTTAGAAAAAGATGTTTTTGATGAGGAAGAAGACCTTTTGAGAGCAAACACAGAAATGAAAAAAAGATATCGAGGGAGTAATTGAGGAGGAGACACTTAAAATACATTGAGGGATATATTGTAAAAAAGATGTGTGTGAAATACCCTGAGTTAGGAAATAAGAATAAATAGATAGCAATGAATAATGCTTGGATAGACTGTGTTAGCAGAAAGGGGCTTGCATGCACCTTCTAGTCATTTTTTTTTTTTCTCAGTTAGTACTAATGCGGGAGATCTCCACCTGAGGCCAAGGAAATGGTCTATAATTTCCTGAAATACTTCATTATATAAAAACATCATGAAGGTCCTGTAACTGATGTTTCGAAGGCTATATCTAGAGAACATCTGAAGCAACAAAAGTGTCAGAAATGACTATTCGTAGAGTTAAGAAGCAAAAGAGGCGGGAAATATAGTAGAATCTCCAGTGTTTCAAAAAAGAAAAGAGAAAGTGAGTCTTGTGATGACTTGGATGATTTTTATAAAAATATTATGCAAAGAAGGAATGAGTGGTTGTCTTTTCTAAGGATAATAGAGATCGATGACTTATGAATTTATGTTTCAAGTCCAAACACCGGAGCCAACAGGCATTCAGCGCATCTATAATTATAGAAAGAGAAAGAAGGAATAGCTAAAATAGAATCGGGAATAAAAAAAAAAAAAAGTTAACAGGGAAGAAGCAAACCCTTTCCCTCGACTCCCAAGGCCTAAAGCGAATCCTCCTAAGAAGGATCATATCTGCGATATTAGAAAAGTAAACGCACTTTAGTCCCTATACTGTACAGTATCCCTGATGTTCCTCCTATTATTCTTCTGGCTGTTTCACTTTGGCCTTTCACTCCTTAAGGGAAAAAAAAAAAAAACACTCAGTGATTGGTAGCCTACTACTGAATCTGGTGCTGGGCCGCTGGCAAAAAACTAACCTTTTAGATATTAACCAAGCAGAGGATTTAAAACCTATGGTCATCGATACGCGCAGGATGGACTGCCATGTAATTACTCAATCATAACACCAGTTATGATTGAGTAAGAGACACGGATAAATCCACTGAAATTGCTATCAACTATAGCGAAGCCTTGAGCGGGTTACAAGTTAGGCTTACACATAGTACCATAGTACAACTCCCATTTCCGTTAGTGTTACGTTATTGCAATTTTTTAAAAATATCCAAAACTAGTTATCTGAGTTCTCTTTGTGACATAAGAACAGCTCGAAATGTGAAAGGAGGCGTGAATAAGGGGCAATTTCAGTTATTCAGGGATATCAAAATCAATAACCGGTTTCAGCAACCACTGATGTATCAAAATCTTTGCGAAAAAATTATCAACAATCTAATCTGAAGTTTTCAATTCCAGACAACTTCTTGTATAAAATGTCATTGCATATACAGGTATATACGAGATGAAATACTTGAAAATATGGACTTCCAGAAATTTTGGTGGGAGGTCGTTCGACCCAACCCAACCCCGCCCCGCCTCGGCACAGGCCTGTGTTTGCTGTTAGGCTCGTTATCTGCAGACCTACTATAGCTTAAAGCTTTGCAGTTTATCGAATTCAGCCAGGGCTCGGTAACTGCTTCGCTTCCGTTGATTTACATTATTTTATTGCGTAATTACCACCACAGCTAATAACGCTTTCATCTTCATACTTGCATTGCTCTACTGAAAGGGAAAGTGAGAGTGAAGAAGGTTTTAAAGGTGTAACAGAAAGAAAACCTCGCAGTTGACTATGAAACAACTTGATAGAAGAGGGTGGGAAGTAAGAAGGAAGAAATATATACGTATATCCGTAACGGGAACGATAGAGGTTGCAGCCATGGACCGAAGGGACGCTGCTGCAAAGAACCTTAAGTAATGCCTACAGGGCACCGCGTGAGGTGTACTGACAGCACTACCACGCCTCCCCGTAACGGGGTCGTCAACATTCGAAACAGTTCTGCATGTGACAGCAGTCACGAAACGTCACATAAAACTGACACACTGTCGTGAATTGCAGGTTCGCCTTTCAGAATGCTGTGGGCGGTCCCACCGCGGCAGGGTTATTAAATAACAAGATTATCAACGTTAAATCGGGGACTGACATTAGAAATATGTTTCTGTCAATTAATGATAAAGCCACATCGTCCTGCTCATCATATTTGTTACAAATCTTTATTTTTAGTTTTAGTTTCCCAGTCTTATTTGTTGTTGCAAAATCTTCTACCGTGTCCGTATTCTGGTCGCTGCCTCACCTTTAAATTAACAAAATTGGGTAAAACATGCAAGGTTGAGGTAGACCTATACTGTTTTTTTTCCTTCTGTCCATCCGCCTGTGGTGTTTCCTGGTAACACTGCGTCCCGGGCTTTAGATAGTTACATTCAGCTTTACATTCAACAACAATAATAATATCCTATTTCGAATATTAACGGTGTACTTCGCATACAGTAAATTATTAA
This sequence comes from Macrobrachium nipponense, assembly GCF_015104395.2. Classification (NCBI taxonomy): domain Eukaryota; kingdom Metazoa; phylum Arthropoda; class Malacostraca; order Decapoda; family Palaemonidae; genus Macrobrachium; species Macrobrachium nipponense. The sequence continues at coordinate 21,756,183 of NC_061103.1, forward strand.
AACACTTTTCAGTTGCAAATGTACACCCAGATATCCTTTTATTTACCTAAAACTTACACATACCGTAACTATTTAAAGCCTGGGACGCAGTGTTACCATACAAAAAACACCGAAACATCGAATGGCTTTAGCAACATCAGTGTTTTTCTCAATTACCTTCCTAAACTTTATCTTCATAATTTTCTTCTTTATATCAGGAGTTGTAATTTTCATACCAGTTTCATATTATTTATTTCTTCACGATACTGTCAATCTGTGAGTCCATTAATGGTCCGGAAAAGTTCATCGTGTCTCATCTCTATCACTCCGAATTTCTGCAATTTTTCCATCCCGCTCTACAAATCACAGCATTTCGCATCTCACTGTCCTCAAATCATAGGTCGTTGATTTTGTATAGGATAGGCTCTATCGTAACGAATAGTCCAAAGCTACTTCCATATCCTGATGTTATATCCTCACTGAAGCCGTCCAAGGCAAACAAAACGGTGCTACTGGCTTGTTTTCTACGCTTCACCTATTCCGAGGTGCTAGTACTAAACAAAGTATGGTAACTATAAAAAAGTATAGACGGCCGCATGAGGATATCGTTTATTAATATTGTTGTCGACCACACAATATACAAATGGGTGTATATGATACTTTGATCCCCGAGGGGCTAGTACTAAACGCGGCGTCCCAAGGAGATTCTGCCAAGTTAAGTACTAGCAACTTGGAGTAGGTGAAGCGTAGATACCAAGCCAAATAGCACAGAACAAACTTTCTTTAATACCACGAATTGCCACCATTTCCTATCCAATCCATTTAATTTTCTGCATCGAACTGGTAACTAATATAAAAATCATGTCCCAGTTCTAGAAGCCATATCGCTGATATGTGGAAATTCTCAAATCCAAACGAAAATAAATACTAGGTTGCCAGAATACAAAAATTCATAACTACCGAGCAACAGTGCAGAGCAGTGGTAGCTTACGTCACACCTGCCAAACCCTTTAGAAGTCCCCGGCACCCTCATTAGAAAAACTAATCCATGTAAAAAAAAAAAGAAGATAAAAAGTCACCAGAAAAAAGCCACTTGAATCTTTCCTAGATAGTGACCCCCAAGGGTTTTAACCCGTTATGTATCCACCTTTGCGGCGTCTTTAGTACTAGCCCGTTGGGGATTACCGCAAAAACATGAAAAAACTTATAAATCATAAAGATAATGACCCCCAGGAAATATTGTGTAAATTTCCCCCCCCTGTGACTTTATTACCGACCACCATAAATTACTGTGACTGTTTTCAAGTTAAAATTGCGACTTTTTTTTTTTGTTTTACTGTGACTTATTCAACTCAGCAATATCAGAATAGCAATAAAAATGTAGTTGCTATAGTAGTTAGAACAATTGCATACTAAATAGATGAGCAATGAGCATACTGGTGGAACCGAAGCGAGCAGATATAAGTAAAGCAATACGTAAGCTAATATAGTCGTAAGGTTCAAGATCACAGAACTGTAAAATCGTTACAAATTACAGGAGGTTGATATATATATATATATATATATATATATATATATATATATATATATATATATATGTGTGTGTGTGTGTGTGTGTGTGTGTGTGTATATATATATATATATATATATATATATATATATATATATATATATATATATATATATATATATATATATATATATATATATATATATATATATATATATATATATATGAAGCGTCCCTTATGTATTGCGTAACTACTTAATTAGTCACTATTGACCAAGTTGTCATTTTCACGACTATTTTCGTAATATGAAACGGCTATCGGCCTATTATTGTACCTTTCTAGATTTCTGGAATCAGAAAAATTCGAAAACATGCATTGATTTACTCAATTACCAGTGCTACATGAATGTCAATCCTGAGTACACTAACAGAGAGACGAAATAAACAAACCCTGAGAATGATAAGGGATCAAGAAAGCTATTTTTTTTATAGCGGTTATGTGCGCATCCACGACTCTAGTTTTAATTATGACGTCAAGTTACTGGTCTAGTTTGTATCAGCAATATACGCGCCCGTACATTGATGGGTTGGGACAAGCCAAGCCTACCATAACTCTTCGCGGCTAGTTATTTACGGCTAAATATAGAGAGAAAGACATCACTGGCCGGGTCATCTGTCGTGACCAGGTTCTGTCCTTAGTCTAAGAAATTCAAGAATCCGGAGACGTCGATTTGCGACATCACGGAGATATAATGACGGAGGGTCGTACTTTATTGGGCTCTTTATGTTCTTTGTATCACGTGAGGTGGAAATAAAAGAAAAACGAGAGAATTGTTTTGTGTAGTTTACGGGGTCCCAAACGGGGATAGCGCGCCCTTTAACAATCGCTCTTACATTTAACTTGTTTTTTAGTTGTTTACTTAAGTGTGTTTGTATTATATTTGATTCTTAAAAAAGAAAAAAGAAAAGCCTTTTATCACCGTTCTCTAATGAACATCATTTAAATATTTGTTATCAAAGCTTATGGCAAAAAAAAAAAAAAAAAATCTTGGACATTCTTGACATTAATGTAAACTTTGAATATGTTTTGCCATCTGTATTTTTGGAAAGGCCAGGCAGCGGTTTGGTGGAAATTTTTTACATAGATGTCAAGGATGTGCTTGTTGCTGCTAAGTTCAGCGGTTGCACCAAATGGTCAAGCAATGTTGCTATAAGAAAACACAATAACAGCAATTCGGATCGCCCATGCACCCTGATGCTCCAGCAATGTTGCTATAAGAAAAACACAATAACAGCAATTCGGATCGCCATGCACCCTGATGCTCCAGCTGTGAAGATGAGCTGTGTGAAGAGGATTTTAACCTTATAGAGTTTCCAAATTTGCAGCATGGAGAATTACTTGATTCCTCCGATCCACTGAATCAAAATGTTTTTATTGCTGGCTGTCTTGTTCATAAATAAGGGGTAAGAGATGCAAGTGAAGGTAACATTTCAAGAGAAATTTTAGAGGAACTGAGTCGTAGTGGCCTTTGTGTTCCTACACTTAACGTAGTGTTCTTTGTTCACAGTGCATTCCATTTGTTTGAGAAATGAAGCGAGCCGAGAAAATGTTGTGGAAATGACGTGGTTTAGCTTTTAGAAATGATCGACTCTTCTTTGGCAAAAAAGCAAGAGAGCTTGTCAATCTCTCAAAAATATTTTGTTCAAGGCATTTGTTTTAAACAATCGAGGGAATGACATAGGTTGCTTAAACGACGAGAAAAGCTACCAAATTAAGATTAATGGGTAATTTAAAATATGACTTTTTTTTGCACTTATTTATTTCTCCTTATATCTTGGAACTAAAATACTACGTAAATTTATCCAGGCTGCCATATCCACAAAATTATTTGTTTTCTTTTCTCTTAATTGATATTTTTTTTCTATATTGGTATCATATTGCATCCTTATATAAAAGAATATTGCATCTTTATTTAATAACGGTACTGATTTCATATTAAAATTAGAGTAAAAGTAAAAACAAAATCAAATTTTTTTACCCTATCCTTTGATAACAAAATATGTAAATGATGTTTATTAGACGGCGATAAGACACTTTACTGTTTTTTTTAATCAACTATCATATAAAAAAAAAACTTTAGTAAACAACGTCAAAAAATGTTAAAAGTAAGAACGTTGTTTAAGCGCACGCTTAAACAAACGCTATTTGACATTGAAGACCCGAGCGTCGAAGTCGCTAGTCTTCTTTTCAAGTAGTCAATGATATATATTATATAAATATATATATATTATCTATATATATAATATATATATATATATATATATATATAATATATAGATATATATATATATATATATATATATATATATATATTTGTGTTGTTTAAACAACATCATTTACGGGAAACGTACACATTTCTCAACTGATAATGGATTCAACAGAGCGCTTAGGAGCAGCGCTATCTTTTGTACAGAAACTTTTATTTACCTCATGACACCGAAGTCGGCCTCTTTTCATTTAAGTGTTGTTTACTCTCGTGCTGTCTTCGAGTTGTTTCACTGAGGATTTTGAAAATGTAATCACTCGTAATCTCTTTCACGATTAAATTTCTAAGAGAACACGGTCTATGTTAATGAAGCCACACTAAACAGAAGAGTGCGTATAGGTCTAATTGTTATTTCACTTATACGTCTTGCCTCTAGAGTTGGCGGCCTTCAGATGGGTGCTAGCTATAGCCTTCCGGTTCTCCACTTGGGCTGAGACACCAGTGACACCACACCCAGTTAACCATCGTGGATCTTCATCATGGCTAAAATGAACGCAGACTAGTATACGTTTTTCAGAAAACTGAGCGATATAATTTTCCCCCGGTATGGAGTCGATTCAAGAGTCGTTGGCGGGATCAAGCTAGTTGCATTCGATTATGAAAAGCCATATTGCAGTTGTTGTTGTTGTTGTTGTTGTTGTGTTCTTCTTCTTCTTCTTCTATTATTATTATTATTATTATTATTATTATTATTATGATTATTATTATTATTATTATTATTATTATTATTATTTATTATTTATTATTTTCTTTTGGTCTATCACAGTCCTCCAATTCGACTGGGTGGTATTTATAGAGTGGGGTTCCGGGTTGCATCCTGCCTCCTTAGGAGTCCATCGCATTTCTACTACGTGCGCTGTTATTATTATTATTATTATTATTATTATTATTATTATTATTATTAAAAATGTCCAAACATACTCATTACAAACGGCGATGACTTCTCCAAACAGGAGAAATATGGTAAAATGCACATTAGAATAACAAATCATCATGTGATAAACCCACCAGTCCAGATGCAAAGATAGTCTTGAATGTTTTGTTCGTTCTTCTGTAACCAGATACTGGCATCAATTATCATGGAATTGGTTATTCTTTTTAATTTATAGAAATTTTTATGCTTTTTATTTTTCTTTACTGCAGTTTTTATGCTCCGTTGAGGATGACTTAATCTGTGCAGATATGCTTTATAGAAATAGTTCATGAGTAAGCCGTCGAACCCTGTACATAGACTTCAAACACGGTATACTATGTATATCTGTCAGCCATCTTGATAGCGTTGGAAATCTGATTTGAAAACTTATTTCATATTTTCCACTGCCTCGGCATATCTCCCGATCCAGAATAAGGGCCTCAACTGTGCGCATGCGTCCTTCATTGTCCCATGGTTTTTTTGGGCGTGAACGCTGCATCATGGGAAATTTTTTACTCCTACTTTATTGCTTGAAACAGAGCTTAGCTTGAATTTCGTAGTTACAGTTATATTTGGTTACTATTTAGTTACAGTTATGTTTGGTACTATTCTTTGACATTGCACTTATTATTCCCAACCAAAAGCTCAAGAGGTTCATTGTATTTATTTCTGACATCCTTTCATCAAAATATTGGTGCTTTTTCGTTTCTGGGCATAACCATTTTCATTTTCCTTTGTAGAATTTTCGTATTTCAAACCATGCTTCAATAGTACCTCCATCTTTTTGCAAAAGGAGACCAGACTTCGCAAATATGTACAAATCTAGTACAAACTGAATAAAAAAAAAAAAGGTGTAGAAAAAGAAAAAAAAACACCAAGAACGCAAGAATGTGGTCTATGATTGAATGGAGCCAGGGGCAATCTACTTGAAAGACGAGAGATGACATGAACCACGTTAAACTTAAGCTGGCGCGCAAATTCTAACCTTAGAACCAGAGAGGAAGAATCCGTCATTGAAGCGTCCAATTTCGTCTTCTTTTAGCTCAAAGAAGTGAGCAGACAAATGGAACAGACACGCAACGGCGGCGGCTCAGCATCGACTTCCTTTTGTTGCCTTCAGATCTGCGAACATCCGTGGAATAGCTCAAATGACCACAGCTTCACTCTTATGGTTACGATGTTAAGCACGAAATGCATAAACATTCAAAAAAGTGAATTCCTGAAGGTGTGGACATAGACTGCGACATAAATTGTTCAGGAAATAATCACAAATGTCTAAGTTCTCAGTTGATCATTTTGCAAGAGTTAAGAACAAAGAGGACCTACAGGTAATGTTGTAAAGACAACTAGATTCGCGACATAATCGAAGAAATACTTCATCTTCTCTTTTATATTAGTTATTTTGGTGTGAAAACTTAACTTTTCCCAAACATCCTTTGTATGTAAATTAACTCTTATAATTTTGTGTGAATATATAATTCCCATAATTTTCCTCTTTCTTCCACTGGATTTACTTTTGCTTCTCAACCTATTCTATATTGGCCATTCTTCTTCTTACAAACAACTGTGTTGTCAACACCGGTTAACAAAACTTACAGAAATGAACTACAGTGAGTCTGGCATCTCCTTTTCCCTAAATGTTTGTGTATTGATTTCTCACTTCATGTTAATGTATGTATTTGTTGACTTCTTTGAATTTGTAGGTAAGTTTCGTATGGATTTTATTGCTTCTAGTTTTTTTTTTTTTTTTTTTACGATGTTGAGAACATCGTTCTGTGGAAGTTCGCATAGCAAGTCATACCTTTTCAGCTTAGTACATATTTGTGTGTGTGTGTAATAATAATAATAATAATAATAATAATAATAATAATAATAATAATAATAATAATAACAGACAAGCGTTAGGAACGGAACAAACTGACGGAGACTATCATCTTCATTGTTATTTTGACGCCTGAGACGTAGTAGCGTCTACAGGTGGAGTGGACTGGGAGGCAAGAGTTCCGTTTGTTTCTTCCCCAAGAAAGCTTGTTTCTCAGAAGACAACGAGAGAAAGGGGTAGAACGGAGAGGAAAATGTGAAAGTGGGGTGGTGGCGGAGTGTTTGCGAGGGAGAGATTGTTGTCTAGTGGTTATGACACTTTCCATAACGGCACCAGCTTTCAAGGCTCAGATCCAAATCCCGAAGGCAGACGAATCAATGTTGGCAATCCATGCGTGTATGTACAGAGAGAGAGAGAGAGAGAGAGAGAGAGAACTTCCAACAGCAGGGGTGTTATCAAGAAACTTTCCTTTAAAACGGCTAGCCTCAGTCTTTACCAATAAGAATCTATGTTCAACCAACTACCCACATTTCATTGGCTGTAAGAAGGTAATCAGTCGTGTACGTATTACTAACAAACTTCCGGTATCCAGTAAGACCTAATGGGAAGAGGCTGCTAGCCCCTGTGATTTTCTCCTCCCTGGCTGTGTTCCACCACAGGCGAGTAACCTCTAGGCGTATAATGCATTGCCTAATCCAGCAAAGGTAAAAGTGTATCTCCCTACCACACATCTCTGATCTCTATTCCTTCAATATATATACAGCGAAAATGCATACATCTGGCATGTAACGAAAATTATGCCCCCTTTTTGTATGAATATCTCATCGTGTCGGTGTACAAATTCACAGGAAAATTTCCGAGAAGACGAGAAAACTGGATCGCGACGTACGCCGTTGCATTCTCTGGACTTGGTTGTTGCCAAGATGAATCTTTTGCAGAAATAGTTTTCGGGTCTGTTCTTGCTATGAAAGGATGTTGTTGGTTTTGTTGTTTTTGCTGTTGATGCTGAGTTGGCGTTTGTTGTTGCTTTAATGTCCCCTCACTGTGTTGTTTTGATCTACGGCGTTCAGTAACTACAAGAAGACGTGAATAAAACACGTACATACAACAAGCATAAGCAAACTATGTTTACGTAGGTAGGGAGGTCATTGTTTAAATTCTTCATTGTTTAATACTCGTATTTGATTTTAACCTCTAAAAGGAAGAAATCTACTGCCAGAATTCGATATTAACGTGCGAAGATTTCGAAAATGTCGATTTCCAACCGGCTAAGAAAGAAATATTTTGCGAAAAATCATGCTGCTCTACGCGTTTTGCTAGTCACACTCTTCCTGGATCGAGTAAGGAATTTTACTTCGTTCTCCCTTCCCTCTCATATCCCCATGTTTCCCAGTCTCTCACCTTTTCTTGATTCCCTTTTGCATTTAATTTAAGATTTAACGGCTAATTCGGGCATAAACTTCAATTCGCCAATGATTGAGAAATTTAGAAATTTAAAAGTTCGGCCTAGCTTTGTAAACCCGCCAACCATTTTCCACATTATCGACTATATTTTTCTCGTTGCACATACCATCTTTATTGTTCACATAATGAAATGTGACGATAATAAACAACGGCAATTCGACAGAATCGACGTACCTCCAATTACGGAAAATAATTGATCGGCCTCGACAAGAAGAATTTCTGCGTAGTTTCTGGCAGTATTCCAGACCCCGTTATAACCAATCTATCATTACTTCTTCACCTCTTCGTCGCCCCTTATCATCGTTCTTTACTGTTACACCCATCATTTTTTTTTTGTTTTTTTTTTTAACGTTTGCACACATCATACTTTGCCATCTTTGCTGAATGATGCACGAGCTTATTTTCGTTCTGCAAAATATTGATAGCGCTTTCTAATAAACTTTTTAAGTTTCATTTTGATAAAATAATATTTTGCAACGAAAGTTGATTTTGTTATGTATGTTTAGGTCAGCGACTTGTCAAAGTGCTGTCTTTCATTTTTTTTTTTTTTTCACCATTTCCTTCTTATGGTTATATCTACCAATTGTTACACAGCGTCAAAACTATGCATAGTTGGATTGGCCGAGAGACATTCAAAGAATGTGCGTCATCCCAGACGGAGCTCTTCTGTTTTAAAAAGAAGCCCGATCCATCTAAAGTTACTAAGCAAAGAAGACGTCGGCAAGCCACTTTTGCTAAGATCCTGTACCTGGCTGTTTTTTACCGGTGTTGGGGTGGGTAATAATGCCCGGGATCCTCTTCTCGCCTTGCCCGTCACCCCCCCCCCCCACACGATTGAAGAAGAAGCCTTTTGCAGCTGTCTGGGAGGAAGCGGTGCTAGCGCAGACTGCGCCGTGTACTTACGTGTTGTTGACATTCTTTCGTCTCTCTCTCCTCTCACTGTGCTATCTCCCCAAAATGTTTCACGAAAAGAATACCTTATATCTGTTTTCCGATAATCTGCCTCTGCAGATTTATGTCAGCGATAACAATGATTATGTTACGAGTGACAAATCGTTGCTTAAACAAGAGTAGTTGAACTAGTTGTAAAATTTTCTTTCCCTTCAAAGTAAATGGCGTATCAATGGCAGCCTTTCATGTCATACAGGCGGACTTTGAGACCACGCAAGAATCCATCCAACCAGTTCTGAAGAGAATTTTCAAATAATCATGGTTCTGAATATGTTTTTCAAGGTTATCAGAGAAAACTCTTTCTTTTAGCGGTGTTACTCCCACGTCAATCACGGTGCTTCTGTGAGGGAGGATTAACGTTTGACGGCCACTCGACGGACTGAGCCGTCTATAAGACGCAAGAAATTGGTCTTACTCTTTTCTTCTTCGTTTCTTCCTCATTTTATAAATTTTCCTGACATAAACGTTATCCCGGCAGCCTATTTAATTTTTTTTATATATTCAAAGAACACTTTCTTTCTCTCTCCCCACCCTCACGCATATATATATATATCTATATATATATATATCTATATATATATAGATATATTATTATATATATATATATATATATATATATATATATATTTATATATATATATATATATATGCATGTATGTATGTATGTATGTGCCGACCACCAGTTGATCCACCTGTGAACGGGCATCAGCTCCAGATGACTGTCTTTCTGTCTGCACTATTTCTGTCTGCCCTCAGATCTTAAAATCCACTGAGGCAAAAGGGCTGCAAAATGTTATGTTGATCATCCACCCTCCAGTCATCAAACATACCAAATCACAGTCCTCTAGCCTCAGTAGTTTTAATTTTATTCAAGGTTAAAATTAGTCAAGGTCGTGCGTCTGGCACCGCTGTAGATGCCAACAGTACAAGCCACCAATGGGCCGTAGCTAAAAGTTTCATGGGCCGCGGCTGTTTCATACAGCATTTATAAGATGTTCAGAAAACTTTATTGCGGCCAGAAACCGGCACTTTTTTAAACCACCTATATTCTGATGGCCCGCTGTTCACTCTAAGAAGTCTTTGCAATTTATGCGTCTCTTCGCGGAAGACTGATTATTATAAGAGAAGGCAAAACAAAAGTTGAAAGAGAATTCCAAATCTTAGTAGTAGAAAGGAGGAAAATGTCACTGATGTGAGTTACCCCTAATGTAAGGATTACCGATTTCCAGAGAATAAACTTAGGAGAAGTTAGGTACCAGACTGATGATACGATGCTAAATGAGAAGGTAAAAAAAGGTAGCCAGACTGATGATACGATGCTAAAGAGAAGGTAAAAAAAATCCTTAGAAACTCAACAGTGTTCGCGACAGGAATAACACCTTTACATAAAGAGAGAGAGAGAGAGGGGGGGGGGGGGGATCTAAACAGTGCACCAATGCTATGGAGGAACATTTAGCAACCCGAACAATCTCTCACTCTCCAAGATAAAATAGAAACTCGAGGAAGTGAGAGGTGGAATGAAATTCTCTTCAGAAAACAACCGAGAATAATGAGATTTGCTCATCCAATCAGACTTAATAAATGACGGGAGGACCAAACATGACTTGCCAACAGAAAAGGTGAACGAAGACGAAATATGGAGGGAGAGTTAGTTTAGTCTAAAGAACCTTGTGCCATACTCCGTCAAACGGAGATTTCAGCGGTAAACAATTATTTCCCGGGATCCCGCAGGGAAAAGGAGTGAAACATCAGTAAAAACATGGAAAGTCAACAGTAGGCCTAGTCTTGGTGAAGCTATACTGCTGATCAGAAAGGAGTGAGTTGAATTCAAGGAACGGAAGAAAGTGGGAGTTGAGTGAAGTTTTGAACACCTTAACAACGGTGGAAGTTAGATTTTTTAAAATGTTACCTAGAGAAATAAGTGAAAAATAAGAGGCAGTTGTCGTTATCATCAGTATGATGCTTTTTCTTTTAATCGTGATCATCCCTTTTCAACGCCCTATACCTAGGCATTGGAAACTATCTTACTAAATAAATGGGCTACTTGGCGTGTTTTCACGTGAATGTGTACGTATGCTGAATGATATAATAATACTGGGAAAAACTCTCTATCACGAGAGTTTATACAATGTTCTAAGGGGTCCTCATCTTCATTCCAAGTGAATGACTAAACAAAACATGTACTGAGGTGAACTTGAAAACTATATAGGGTCGCTGAAGATAGTTAACACCGGTACTTAGAGCGTATAAGGACCAGGTGATGAAGAAAGAGGATAGTAACTATTTCCTCTCACCTATACTCTTGTTTTTTTTTTTCCATCTGTCCATCCACCTGTGGTGTTTGCGCATGGTAACACTGCGTCCCGGGCTTTGAATAATATTCTATTTCGAATATTAAAGGTGTAATTCGTATACAGTAAATTATTAAAACACTTTTCAGTTGCAATGTAAACCCACCCGATATCCTTTTATCTACCTAAAACTTACAGACAGCGTAACTATTTAAAGCCAGGGACGCAGTGTTACCATGCGCGACCACCACAGGCGGATGGACAGATGGAAAAAAACAGAGTGTAGGTATCAATACTCCTGGCTGTAATTCTGTTCGAAGTAGTGGCTGGATCGTGGTCAATACCTACTTTAGTTTCCAGATTCAAAAACAAGAGAGACTTAACCTATAGCGGACGTTTTGCCACTAAGAGAGAGAGAGAGAGAGGTTGATTTGTAAGCCAACGTACTCCTAATAAATCAACTAGGGCAGATAAAAACTGACAGCGCACGAAAACGTTTTCATTGGTACTGGAAACTATAGTTTGAAACGATAAAGCTTTCGGTACAAGTCAGGTAGATCGAAGACAGAAGGCCAAGAGAAAAGTGCCTGATTCATTGTTTTTGTATGATCTTAATGAATGGACCTTTTCCTACCGCAAGTTGACCCTTTTTTCATTTACAATATATTCTATTTTTATCCAGACCTACATGCTTAATCTGCTGGGTGGGAACTTAATTTAGTATGAAGGATTTGGCAACTGGCGTGATTTGAGGTATGCATGTGGTAAAAAAGAAAAAAATCTATTCAGCTGAAAACCAAGATGTTATCTAGCTTTGTTTCTGTACTCGTGTCAATAATGTGTGTTCCGTAAGTATTTAATGATTAGCATGTCCTTAAAAGGCCAGTATATGACTAGGATTGAGAGAGAGAGAGAGAGAGAGAGAGAGAGAGAGAGAGAGAGAGAGAGAGAGAGAATGTCTATAGTCTCTAACAGAAAGCCACAGAGAGAGAGAAGGAAAGGAGAGATGTATTATCTACAGAAGCCAGAGAGAGAGAGAGGAGATAGAGAGAAGATGTATTGTCTACAGAAGCCCACAGAAGGGAGAAGATAGATAGATAGGAGAGGAGATATAAGAATGCTAGTATCTGAGAAGAGAGATAGAGAGAGCGAGAGAGAGAGAGAGAGATGTTTAGATCTACAGAAGCCCACAGAAGAGAGAGGAGAAGGAGGAGAGAGAGAGAGAGAGAGAGAGATGAGAGAGGTGACCATTCACGACATGGGACCATTCTTCCTTGGAATTACGGAATTATCTGGTAAAGAGGGATTTGATTTCAGTTGTAGCAATTCCATGGATAGGTATAGCTACCATGGGCTCCGGGCTTCCCAAAGTAAGCTTCTCTAGGAGTGTGAGCTCTTGGTGACATATTGGCCTATTTGTAAACAACATGAAGAAATTTTGAATTTGACAAGACCAGCGAACGATTCGAACTTTTCATAGAATTTGTTTCACGATGCTTACAATTTTCAGGTAGGTTATAGGCCTACAGGTGAACCATTGCTTAGAGCAATCAGTATTTTAAGCAACCTCTCCCTTCTGAGGAATCAGACAGTTTTTGGGAGATATTTTCTTTTTCTAATTTTGCTGACTTACAAAATATTTTCACTCCACGATGAGTCGATTCATGTGAGCGAACAACCTTTCAAATTGTGAATTGCCAAATAAAAAGAAAAAAACAAGATGTCAAGAGCGGCGTTCAGGTTTAGGCGATGTGAAATGAAGTTTATGAAGAATTTCTATCTACTATAACTAGGTTTCTAAAAGTTATTCTGTTTTAGACGAATTTTCATTTTCGCCAAAGACCATAAAAATTTTTTATTTTGACTTCTTTATTTCAGTCGGAGGGAGCAAAATATCCTTAACAGTCGCCCACAGTTCAGCCACTGTCCGGTTTTAAACTGTCATACATAGTACTACTTAGTGTGCACGAACTCCGATGCTTACGTGAGACAGACATGGTGATGCAGTGTTTGTAGGAGTTAGACGTGACGCTGATTAGTTTTCTGGTCGGTAGCACCAGATATGGAAATTTCTTGCATACAGCGTTGAGAGTTGAATAAAGCAGTGGCTAACTACGTAGCTTTTTACCAGCCGATATGTGCATCGAGATTATTTGCACGAGAATTGTGGTGCTCGACTTCAGACAAAGGGTGTGGCTGTGGAATCTAATGGAATATTTTATACATGAACCAGGGTTAACTAGTCGATATAACAGGGAGCAAATGGCAAAGTTTTTTTTTTTTTTAAGCTTGAAGAACGAACGAATTGTCGAAGTATCGGCGCAACAACAACGAAATCCAAGAGAAACATTGTGCTGAATTGATATTAGCGCGATAGGAATGTCTGTATTTTTTTCCCCTACGTGTTGTGTTGGTGTGTGTGTGTCTGTCTGCGTAACAGCCTTAAAAACTGATTCCTTTGTGGAATGACGAACAGAAAACCTCCTTAGCACGGTAAGTGCATACATGATGAAAATGGTAAACAAAACTGCAAATTTGCAAGCTGGCAATTTGCCAAGTATCGTCGTAAAAACGTCTGTAACAAACCAGACGCAAAATTAAGGGTATATAAAAGAGTGGATTGTTTTCGTAAACGTCATTTGTGAATATCTCGAAGACAACAAATCTGCTTGCCCATGTGAAATCTACCCAAGGCTGAATAGACTTGCCAACTAGTTTATTTAAACATCCCAGTCTGCGGTTCGTGGGCTCGGTCAGTCACTTTACCTTGGTTATCGAAGTTGTGCAGAGCACCTGTTACTGAGCTGTTAAGACAGGGGTGCAACCATACGTTTCTTTTTACCTTGGTGAGAATTTTGTGCTATTGCTGGTTGTTGAGGTGGTAATTGTGATCTGTGTATGCAACTGAATGTAATAATTAAGTTTGGTTGCCGAAGGAGAAGTTTTATTTTCTGTGTATTGCATATACGTTTCTTTGACTTACAAAGAAAGCAGCAATGCAGTCAAAACGTTAAACTAAAATTGGAAATCTACAATTATGCAACAGTGAGCAGTCAGAAAAACCCCTTTGTATAAATTTGCATTTTCTGGTTCGTATAAAGTATGTCATAAAAAAAACCCTGTCTATAGCTTGACGACTTTTTTTTTTTTTGCATGTCTTATAGGCATTTTATACCCATCTTTAACACATGTGCCCGAAGCATGGTGATTGTTTATTTTTTTATCTTATCTGGAAAAAAAAGTTTGTAAATGCCCCTACCCCTAGCATTATTGGAATGTCTGGAAGATCTTCAACTCTTCACCAGCAAGGTAGAGACTTTGTAAGAAAGGAAAAAAATAGTTGATAATTTGATGGTCCAAATATATACAACGTCTTGCAAGTAACATGCAACAAATATTAAAACTGACTATCAGATATATATTTTAGGGACTACCTGCGTTCTAAGAGAGTTGAATACTGTAAATAAAGGCTTTAGGGCATCCGAACGCGAACGAGGCGAAGTTAGGATGCTGAAATTGCTACCTTGGATATTAATATTGTAGGTATTAGCTGATTTATACCACTGTGACCTTGAAGCGTCTTGATGAAACGGCAGCTTTAAGGAATGATTTTGCATGTTAATTCCTGCCTTTATATGAATGTTTCGTTTATTTGGACATCGGTCCAAGAGAAACCGATGTGTTTCGATTCCGACTATCGTGAAGGCGACCTAGTATGCCTAGTTTGCCCTTATCTGCTGCGTGACGATGCGTCTTTAGCCGTGGTAATCAATGGCATTAAATAACCTTTTAATACGATGACAGTCCTGTTTTTAAAGGATATATTTTGTTATCGTTGCCAAATGATCTTCAAATGAGCAGGCCTACCTAGGTATAACCCATCCTTTACCTCGTAAACATTACCTAATGCTAAGGCCAGGCCTATGGCTACCTTCGGGTAGACGTCAGGTTAAGGGCGTTCGCGTCATCGATTCACTTCCCATATCTCGATAACATATTATCAACAAGTTAGCCTTAAGGCATCAAAAGGACGTGTGTTGTCACTCTCCAGACTTCACTTGACCCTAAGCAAACATTTTAGTATTCACTCCAGAGTCAACTTTAGGTCTCCTCTTTAATATATTTAATAAATACCTACTGTATTTTTTCTGGTTACATAAGGGTATAACTGCATATTTGCAAAGACTGTTCTATTATGCAGAATATCACGTTAGGAAAGTCTGGAGGAGGTTTTTCATCATCCTCTGGCCAAGGCAGGGCATGTCACACCCTAGGACAGTTTAGGTTTAAGGTGTATTTGTTATGCAGAAATACTAGATCGAATGTGTGCAACCCTTCTGCTCTGTTACCCCCTATCTATAGAGGTAGTGTTGTCAGTGTACTGTAGGCAATACTGAGGTTCTTTGCAGCGCCCCTGTGAATTTCGTAGGCCTCATGTAGCCTAGTCCAATGTAGTTTACAATCATTAGGCCATTCTTAAATTTCAATCAGATATGCACTTTGCTTCCCTAGCCAACAGGAATCTTTCATGTATCTGCACCTCCCATACCTGCTTCTGCCCTGGACTGCACCTTTTTCAAGGCAAGAGGGTAGTATGTTTTAACTACACTAAGTAGCAAATGTAAATGAAAGCACACAGTGTGTGAATGGATTTACAACAGTTGTGAGCAAACTACGATCCTCAGGCCGCTCAAGGAATTCATGAGGCTTTTCTCTTTCAAATTTTACTCAATTTGAAATGAGTCTATTTGTCTTTAAAATGTGTTTCATGTGAAGTTACCTACTAGCTACTCTCTTTCAAATAAATGCATTTCATATGAATCTTCTAAGTACGTTAAAATATTACTAAAAAAAAATTACAGTTTTCCTTTAAAAGCCTTGCAATATATCTAGTTTTTATTTTAAATATTAATAATTTGCTTTTTTATACTAAGCGGCCCTATAAAAATGTGAATTTTTGAATGTGGCCCTTGCACGGAAAAGTTTTCCCACTGATGTACAAAGTGATAATCAAATTGTGGATGCATAACACCAAAAGAGAAACAAAAAACTGCTCAGCTATGCTAACTGGCAGAGCATTACACCAAAGTTGATTAGTTGAGTGAGTGATTTATACTGATTAACTTTTTATGCAGTAGAAGGGGATGGAAAAGCCCAGTGATATTCAAGTGCACTGTGTTGTAAATTGTACACTGTACAGTGCAGTACATACATATGGTATACACAGTAGCTGCATTAAAGTATATATTGCACTTTACATAGAAACCAAAACCTGGACAAAATGTATATGGGAGTCTGGCACACGTGTTCAGACTTACATTGAACTGCCCACTCAATAGTGCTAGTAATTTGGTAATTTTTGTGTTAATTTTTTGTTACTCCTATACATACATAGCATTCATTATACATACGCAAATAGTACATTACATACAATACGGTACCTTCAGCTATCTGGTCTTAGGCTAGGGTTAGGAAATGATTTGGGGGGTAGCTTACAGGGGTTCCTGTATTTATTTTTGGGCCTTTCACATTTGTCCATAAGGGGGTATCCTGTCGATTTGTTGTCTATTGCTCAAAGGCTTGGCCCTAAGGCTGTAGCCTAACATTTATTTTCTTCTTATTTTTTTTTTTTTTACGACAACTTATCTTTAGTTCTTTAAAATTTTAGTTATTGGGGCAACGTAACAGAATAGAGATTATTCTGTTTGCTTTATAATTATTTTTTACAATATCAAAATGTTTTCATTTTGGGAGAGTAGGCAGTTAATGTGCCAATCATAGTATATCATAACCTAACCATTCCTCTGAGCTTGTCACCGAACCTTCCCAAGGGCTTTGCTCCTCCTTAAACCCCCCCCCCCCTCCCCCCCCCCCCCCATTCCATTACACCCACGACTAGTAATAGTCACAACGCATTGAATGTTCTGATGCCATCTCATCAGATTCTTTATACATAAGTGTATTTTTGGGGAAACTTTAATTACTGATGTTACATACTATCACAGTCTCTCTTGAAAGTAGCTAACCTAAACATTTTGCATTTCCAGTAAACTAGCTGGAGATTTTACCCTTCCAGGGACTTTTGCCACCAGTCATATTACCGCTGCGTATCCTAAGTGTATTACAGTAAGCACAATATCTTTGTCAGTATTCGTTCATGTTCTCATGTGTCATGTCATTAAATCATCATTTGTAAATTAGTTATGCTTTCATGTTTGGTAAAAATGGATGTTGGCATTGGTTATAGCAGATTGTATTAAAATTTATTGATTTTTAATTCTTTATGAGATACTTATTCAAATCTTGCTTTAATAGGCAATTAGTGTTATTAATTTGGCTTGTTACATTGGTAACTGGTTTTAGTATATCATTGTAGAAGAAATTTTAGTAATAGTATGTCATTATGTAGTTTTGTGTTTTTTTTTTGTGAAGTATTTTTGTTCCATAATTAGGTTCTGTCTTTCCTAATTAAAGTAACTTCTGTTAGGCAGTGATGAACTATTTTGTTAACCAGCATACTGTGCAGTACTTGTATTTAGATCAGTTCAGCATCCTCCACTTAGGCAGCTTTAGGAGAGGTTTTATAGTGTTTGTTTGTATGGTGTTTTTACTTTGCACGGAACCAGTTGGGTATTTAGCAACGAGGTTTTCTAGTTGAAAAAATGTGGGTTGGAACTTGTTAGATTTTTATGTCAAGAATTATTGTCTGCCTAACTAAAGCTGTTCTGTAAAAATATTAATCTTGCACTTAGTTGTATGTAGTATTTTCTGGATTTATTGCAGTAAGTAAAATTCTTGTGACATTCGTGTTTGTAAAAAAAAAAAAATTAAAAAAAAAAAAATGTTTAGTTGTAATAAATTAAAATGTTTCAGAAATAGTTGATCTAAAGGGAACCTGTGATGGCGTTAACGCAATTTAGTAGATGCTCAGTGTGGTGAGGGCAATGCCCTCGTTCGCCTGACCCAACATGTGATACGTGATAAGCACTGGCTGATGAGGGACTAGGCTGGCATCATCGGCATCCCCTTTCACAAGGTACAGTTTGGAAGTTTCTTTAATTAAAATTTGTAACAGTACCAGTTGTCACTTTTGAACATTATTCAACCCCATTACACTCTCTGTTGTCAGCGGTTATTTCTTGTTCTTTTGTATTAAGGATTATCGTTCATAATTGCTGCTTTGTAAGCATGCTATTAGACTATACCAATTCTTTGTGCAGGGGGTGCTTATAAAACTCAGTATGGGCCTACCATAGAAGGAGACCAGTTGGTTGAAGAATTCATGACCGAAACACAAGCAGCCGCTGCAGCAGCTCCCCAGGCATTTAGAATGGATTCACTTCTACAGGTATGAGGGCTATGATTCTGTTTAGCAGTACTTTTCGTTGTACTTTTATACCTCATATAAAAATTATTGTCTAGAATAAGTTTTATTTTTAGATTGATTGCAACCTTGCAAGTGGATTTAGTTATTGTGAATCAACCAGTCTTTATTTTCAGTAGTGAGATTACCTTGTAGCAGTATCTGTAGCTTTTTTTTGTTTTGTTTTGTTTGTTTATTATAGTTCACTGCATTTGAAAGTAAATGCACTATTGATTTTTATTTTTTTTGCAGCTGTGCATCTTCTTCTTTCCCACTGTTATCCCTACATTAAGGGGAGTGGGGGGGGAGTTGTCGATTGCCTGATGCGCCTTCTCCACTGCCTTCTATCAAAGGCATCATCCTCCACCAAACCTCTTCTTTCCATATCTTCCTTCACTTTATCTTGACATCTTTATCTTGCCTCTCGATCTTCTTTCTCTACAGGTTCTTCCAAGCCCTCTTCACTCACAATCGTGACTGTTATCAGCTCTTTTAACTTTACTAAGCCTGCTCTTCTTATTTCATCTTTTCCAATGTCTCAAGCAGTGATATTCCCATAATCAACCTGAGCATTCTCTTCTCTCAAGCTTTACTTCCTCTTTTCCTCTTAGAAGCCCAAGTTTCCAATCCATACATTAACACTGGTCTCATCACTGTGCTATAGATCTTGACTTTTAGCTTGATTGGTATTTTCTTATCACATACAACTCCAGCTACATCTCTCCACTTCCCATATGCCGCTTTATCCTACCGCCCACTTTCTGCCTCACATCCTCCCTATAGCTTAAAGAAGATCCTAAGTATTTAAACTTTTCTGCCTGTTTTATAATCAAGCCTCTTCTTTCTTGTATTACATTTTGTCTCCATCTTCTCTACTGCTCACCAAAACCTGTTTTATTCACATTCACCCTTAAGCCACCTCTCTCTAAGGACTCCTGCCACTCTCCAACCTTCCTCTGTAGGTCCTCCTCATGTTCAGGAGCAAACACCAGATCACTGGCATACAGCTCCCACAGCACTTCATTCCTGATCTCTTCACTCAACACATCCCATGACCAGCACAAATAAAAATGGGCTTAATGCTGACCCCTGGAGTAATTTAACACTAACTTCAAAGTGTTGTGTTTTCCCATCTGCTGTTATTACTTTTGTGCTCGTTCTTTAATACATCATCTCAACCTGTCTAACCAACTTTTCTGGGACTTAACTCTTCCTCAAACACCAAAACATCACTTCTCTTGGGATTCTATTGTATGCTTTCTCTAGGTTTATAAATGCACAATAAAGCTCCTGGTGTCCCTCTAGCCTCTTTTCTTGTAGCTGTCTTACTATGAAGATGGCATCCGCCGTCCCTCTACCTCATGAATCCATACTGCTGTTTCCCGATCTTTACACTTTTAATCACTCTTGCAGTATCCTTTCTAAAACTTTCAATCAATGCTCTGTTAGTTTAATTCCCTTGTAGTTATTACAATCCATAACATCTCCCTTCTGCTTGTACATATATATACATGTATACCATTAGACTCTCCTCTCAGTCCCTTGGCATATCTTCCTCTTCCCATATAGTTTTAATAAGCCAGCAACCATTTCACCCCCTCTTACCTAGTAATTTGATCATTTCAATTTGGAACTCCGATGGACCTGGTGCTTTACCATTCTTCATTTTACTCAATGCTGTCTTCACTTCTCTATCCTGTATCTCCATCACTGGTCTCTCCACCCTCTGTGCTTCCCCCATCTCCTCTCTCAGTATTAAAAGTTGTTCAAAATACTCTCTCCCATCTCTTTCTTTAATATCTTCATCCCTATACAATATATTTCCAGCTATCCTTAATGACACCCAATTCTTATAAGCTGTGTGTATAGCACTATAAAGTTCTTGAAATCTTGAGTATAGTAAACTGTACAACACCAAGATGGTCGCAGTTGCACATTACAAAATAGATATTGAAATTGTACGACGCTTTTATTGACATCATTGGTTTATTGTTTCTGTTTTTCTAGGAAATGCGTGAAATAGAAAGTATGCGTGCTCGAGCTGGTCCATTACGAGGTCCTGGTATTGCAGATTTGGCCTCTGAAGCTGGGACTTGGGCTGAAGAATATCTTGCATCAGAAACACATGTTCAGGTGGGTTTTATAAGTAAATGCTCTTGTATTACTTCAGTGTCCTCATTTTACACACACACTTTATGTTGATTGTCACCTGAGGAACATTTTCAATTATTACCTGAAAAATATTGAAATTAGGGTTTCTTATTTCTGGGAAATTTATTCATATAGTATATATGTACATTGATATATGTATGCTGACACCTTGTTTGTTTAAACTGAGGAGAAATAAACATCCAGTGGTGTTTTCATTGTTGCCCTTGGTATTTTGCAGTCAGAGGATGAGCTAGTGTAATTTTGTTATTTCAGGAAATTGGCCCTGGTAGTGACTGGACAAAGGAGTTTGTCGAGCATCAAAATGGTTTAACTTCTCCAGATATAATCACAGACAATGATACACGCTGGGCACATGAATACCTCAATGAAAACTTTCTGTAAGCACCTTGGTGTATGTCATTGTTTTTGTTCTAAAACTTGTCACTTTGACCAGCTAATAAATTTTGATAATGCAGTGGGAGACTCTGTTGGCTATCATGCCTAATTTTGTTTTGACAGAGATGATGCATCCAGTACAGAAGCCAGTAAATGGGTTGAGGAGTACAATCCGCAAGAAGATTCTGAATTGGCTAAAACAGCTAATGAACTGTTAGGAACTGTTGACGATCCAAAGTTTCACAACACTGAAGTAGGTATTTTTTGCTTGCAGATATCAACAATCATTTACTTACAAATTTGTTAAACTTTGACCAAGGTAAATGGTGCAGTATTAGTAGAAATGATATATGTATTTGTTATATGAAATAATGTATGTTGGATATTTGTGATGACTAGAAAAAATAATTATTATTTTTAAAAATAGGTAGGTAAGTAGGTAGCTCTCCTTCCAATAAGTAGAATTAAAGGGTTTTGCTGCTAGAGCTGCATTTAATTTGTAAAATAATTTAATTCTTTCTTGTAATTGCTTACTATATTCTGCCAGTGCCTCTCCTATATTCATCATATCATTGTAGAAGCAGATATAAACAATCATTGATGGGAATTCTTTTCTTAAAAAAAATGTAATATACATCCAAGTTGGAAGGTAACTGGAATGTCTATGATGAGTAAGTCATAAGCTTGGCATTGAAGTAAGGCACAAGTCATCCAGGGTCTTTTTGTTTTGTGGATAATTAGTTTTTTGAGCAAATTCTAGGTCGCACTTCACTCAGGCTCTGCTGAGCATGATAATGCCTGAAGACAAGCATAGACTTATCTGCAATGGTATATGCCAGACTCACTATTGCAGGTCAGTTCAATCTTCTGGTGTGATTATGCACGGATGTGCCCGAGCAAAATGTGGACTAGAACTCGCTCTAAAAACTACTTAACAAGGAAAAACTTGAAGGAGAAAAAGTCCCCCAGACAGCCTACTCCTAAGTTCCTCATGAACATCAATTATTTTGCAGCTATGTATATTTTAACAAGACCATTAAATCACTTCTAGACTTATAGGGTTTGTCCAAAGAATTTGCTTGAGTTAAAGGTACAGTTGGAGCAATATAAAGTTAAGTGGATAGCTATGGGTGGAAAAAGTCCAAAGGAATGTGAAGTAAAGACAAAAAGAAAAATTCAGTTATTAAACCATCTTATTGCAGTAAGCGATTAATGAAGGAATTATTATTTCAGTTTATGAAGTTTATAAAAAAGCTGGGCGAAGGTTCAAAAGGTGATGTGAGCAAAGACTGGACAAATGAATTTTTGTCGTCTAACACATCAAAGGAAAATAACTTGGAGGAATCGTGGAGCACCGAATTCACTCAAGGACAAAAACAGCAGTTGCATGAACAGTGGCAAAAGGAGTTCACAGGTATGTAAATTCTCTTTTATTTCCATGTTTCATATAAAAACTGGTCCCCTTATGAAGGTTTTAGATTATTTGGCCACCAATAATATCAATATATATATATTTTTATATGGAGACATACTTGGGATAATTGGGATTTGTTAGTTTGTTACCGTCATGGAGTAGTGTCCTTGACCCTTCGTAAGAACCTGGTCCAGCTGGCCCAGCAGGTGGTCCGGTCCCTGCCTGTGGAAGCTAAGGGTATGGCTGACACCTCAGGTAAAGGCAAAATCCATAGTGAAAAATTTTGCCCTGCTCAGGATGAGCACCAGAAATCATTGTCAGCAGAATGATGGCTTGGGTAAAGTTGTTTAAATTTCTTCATCTTCTGGGCTTCAACTCTTAATGCCTAGTAAGCAACCAGTGCAAGGTTATTGGCCTTAGTAAGCTTGGAAATGTATTTTGCAGAAACTGGCTATCCATGGAAGATTCTGAAATAATGTTTTAAACAAATTCAAAAAGAAATAAACTGCCATTCCAAGGGATATAGGATGCTAATGATTTGGTTAAATGTCCCCCATTCTCAGGTATATGGGATACTAACAATTGTTCCGACACGGCATACAAACCTTCGGTCCTTTTACAATAGGAAGGTACTAGCGGCAGCTGGATAGGTCGTAAGCTTTTGAACAAGGGGTTCGGTAGTTAACTGCTTGTCCGACAGGCTGCGCTAGCGCGCGACTGGGAGGTAAACAAACCACTTTGCTTTCGGCCTCACAGTGGATGGACGTGATGTTCGACGCTCTCTGCCCCGCTGCTCGTCGTTTGCTTTGTTTTCTGAGTATTTGGTTGTAATTGTGTATGAAAGAGTTATTGTAAGTACAATCTTCTCTCTTTGCATATTAATTACTGCTTTCATTTATTGAATTATGATGGAATCTCCTCGCCTCGCTACCCCAAGGAGACTTTGCCCGGGTATCGAAGGGCGTAAATGCGGGAAGTTCCGATCGTTCCCGGGGAGATTGACCCTCATATTTTGTGTGCTCGGTGTCGGGGGCGCGAAGTGCACCCGGGCCGAGCCCTGTGATGTTATGTAATGACTGGTCGGAGGCGCAGTGGACTTTGTATGAGGGCAGGAAGAAGCGAAGCCTGCAAAGGAGTCGTCGGAAAGCTCTCCCGCGACTCCTTTGGTGACGGACACTTCGTCTTCTTTCCTGCCGCCCGCTCAACTTCCACGTCTCGCGCCTTCCCCTTCGGGGGGGGGGTGTCTAGGTCCTTCTCCTCTCCTGACGTGTCGAGTGTGGAGGAGGGCGCTAGATACCCTGACGTAGAGTTGTACTCTGGGTCCTCTATCCGCTCGTCTTCGCGCGAGCGGGTAGAGGATCCTTCTAATCACCCGACTTTGCCTCCTCAGGTGCGCGGTTGCCGTGAAGGAGGAACTCGGACAGGTGTGGGCATCGTTGGGACCTGCAGGGCGTGCCCGAGTGTCAGGGGCTGCTCTATCATCGCGCTGGCTCCGTGGCGGTCACCCATGCAAACAGTCACAACCACCACCACGACCCTGACAACACCGGCTACGCGTCACTCCTCACCTGGTGTACACCCAGCACGCGGTCTCTGTGACACCCACAACATCGGTGCAGGGACCAGTCGCCGTAACTCGGGGGAGTGTGATGCCGCCACCGGGTTTGCCGTGCTGCTGCCGCGACCGGGACTTCATGTGCCCGAAGAGCTCGCCCCTGGACCTCCCACCGGTACCGGAGGAAAGTCCTGTGCCGCTGGTTTTTCGACCCATTCTGGGACCTCCCACACAGTTCTGCCGTAAACCTATGCCGTGACCAACCGCTGCTGTTCCTGTTCCTGCTCCTGCTGTACTGCGACTGCCGTTCCTGTGATGCTCGCACCTGCTGATGTTGTTCCTGTGCCTGGCGCCGCTGCTCCGATGCTGGTCTGTTCGGACAGGTACGTCCGGGCCCGGCCCTGTTTGCTTCGGCAACAGCAGCCCCGGCTCCGTCCTGGATGACAGATCTGACGTCGGTCCTGAGGAGGTTGACGAAGAAGAAGAAGAAGAGAGGAAAGGTGTCGTCGTCGTCTTCATCGTCTTCTTCGTCGTCGTCGTCGTCTGCCGCCTCTTCCCCTTTTTTCTTCTTCTTCTCCCCCCCGCCTAAGAAGAAGAAGGTCGCCTCCCCCCCCCCTAAGAAGTCTCCTTCGGGAACTTCTAAGGGCCCGTCTCACGCCTCTGGTGAGACGGGGGGTTCTTCCGCTGGTCAGCCCTGCTCCTTCGGGAGCAGGACCCGTCTCTTCTCCCGCAAGGAAGAAGACTACGGGGGACCAGAGGGGGTGCGGCTAACACCGGCACTTCCTCGCCTGCTGTCAGTGGTTCGGCCACAGCAGCAGGATCCGGCTCGGCCGCTCGTTCGCGAGAGGTACCGAGTGTACGGTCGCCTAACAGCGACCGTGCAGCCAGGAACCAGACCTCTGAGTCCGCTCAGCGTCAGGTTCACGGCACGGAGCGGAAGACTGGTGACAGCCGCTCACGCGACTCTCACCAGACCAGCTCTCGCTCTCACGCGAGCAGCTGGCTACCCCGTGGCGGACGTGACGGGTCCATGACGGCCACGGGCTGAGGCTGGGAAGAGGTCCCCCCCGTTCGCCGGCACCAGCCAACGGCTGGTACCAGCGAACTGACGCACCGTGAGGATACGCACCGATCTCACCGTGACAGTGGAGCTCGCCGGTCGCCTGACCGTCGCTCTCACAGAGAGCGATCGGGTACGGCGACCAGCACCAGCTCCTCTGACACACGAGACCGGGGTGCCGATTGTTCTCGGTCCATACCGTTCTCCACAGCCGGAGACGGCTCGACTAGGTTCTGCAGCTCGATCGCCACCGCCGCGGGTTGGCGATCGCCTGCAGTCCTCCAAGCCCGCTGGTTCTGCCAGCGAGCGAGGAGGGAGCGTCAGGTCTTCCTCTCCCATACCTTCAACCTCCTCGGGTTACACCGGGAGGGGCGAGGTATTGAGGAGTGATCGTGAGGGTGCGCCCCTCAGGATCCCGCCACGTCGTCGTACGTACCAGGCTCGGTTCTCGGACCAGCCAGGTCGTACGCACAGGTGTTGGTTGGAGGAGACCGAGAGGGGGCTGCTCGCTGCTCCTCTCCTTGAGGGAGGAGGGTCTCGGGAGGTGCTCCTGTTTGAGGGACTGGACGGTCCCCAGACTCCACAGGATGCAGTCACTCCCGAGATCCAGAGGAACTTTGCCGAGGTTATTGCGCTGATTCGTCAGCACAACGACCTCGGGGAAGGATCACCGCTCCACCATCCGAGCCCACGTCCCGGCTCGAGTCGTTCTGGGGCCCGAAAAAAAAGAAGGGAACCAGAAAGACGGTGGGCCTTTTGAGCGTTCAGAGCTTGCGGACTCAGTGCGGACCAGGTTGAATCGCTTGTCTCCGGCAAGACGGTTCGCTCAAGTCTGGCAGGTCAAGCAAGCTACTTCCATCTCCTCTGCTACGACAGCGGCGGTTTTACGTGCCATCTGAAGACCCAATGCCAGCCCAAACAGGTGAACCCGGAGTTAGCTAGGCGATCCGGGTCCGTGTCTCTGCCAACAGCTCCTGTCCGAGAACCTGTGGTTCTCGGGAGCCAAGAGGGCACTAGGCCTGGAATCTACCGCCCATGGCAGCTTTCCAGGCCGTACTCATGGCTAGATCTGTGGTCCCTCACAGTATCTAAGGTCGCAGCCAACTCCGGGGGAATTTCTCCCGAAGATGACTCGGCCTTCAGGAGAAAATTTGCCAGTGGGGTGGGGGAAGAGCCATCTCCTTCCTTGCCCACCAGACGGTGAACCTGTGGGCCAACCTGGTTCTCCGACGAAGGGACGCTGTCCTTACTCGGGTTTCCAGGGGCGGCCGGGCGTGAGGCGGGCGTTGGGGCTTCGAAACGGACCTCTACGGAGTTCCACGTCTCTCTCCCAGGAGAGATGGTGGACGCTGCGGTGGACAGACGGCGCACTGATGACAGTGACCGTCTGGTTCACCAGGCAGTCTCGAAGGCTTCTGGGCAGCCTCGGACTGCGGCCAAGTCTAAGAGCTCGGCTAGCGCTTCCTCGGCTGCTAAGACGGTTGCTGCGTCGAAGCCCCGAGGAATGACTCTGTCTTCTTCGACTTCTAGCAAGGGGAGCCGTAACCAGCCCTCCTCATCCCGTGGAGGCTCTGGGAAGAAGTCGAAGAAAGGGGGGAAACGCTAGGGACGGCGTTCCCCCTCACCTGCTGCCGGAAGTGGGGGGGTGCCTGGCCAGCCATTGGGCAACTTGGCAGCGCTACGGCGCCGAGACCTGGATTGTAGATGTCCTTCGGGAGGGATATCTATTACCCTTCGAATCTCGGCCACCCCTCACCTCCAACCCGGTCCAACAGCAGTCGTACGTTCCAGGGTCATCGAAGGACGTAGCACTGAGACAGGAGATCAAGACCATGCTGAGCAAGAGAGCTGTAGAGATCGTCACGGATCAGTCACCGGGCTTTTACAGTCGACTCTTCCTGGTGGAAAAGTCTACGGGAGGCTGGCGCCCGGTGATAGATCTCTCTCCCCTGAACCGGTTTGTTCGCCAGACCCGGGCGGTTCACGATGGAGACGGCACACTCAGTGCTCGACTCCATCAGGGAGAACGATTTCATGCTTTCAGTGGACTTGAAGGATGCGTATTTCCAAATACCCATTCATCAGTCCTCCAGAAAGTACCTCCGCTTCATCCTCGACGGGACGGTGTACCAGTTCAGGGCACTGTGCTTCGGGTCTCTCAACCGCCCCACAGGTGTTCACGCGAGTGTTCACCTCTGGTGTCTGCTTGGGCCCATTCGCACGGGATACGTCTGATGAGGTATCTCGACGATTGGTTAGTCCTGGCGAGCTCCCGCTCGCAGTTGCTACAGGACAGGGATCGACTGCTCGAGTCTGTCGCGATCTGGGGATCGTGGTGAACTTCGAGAAGTCCGATCTCGAGCCCAAGCAGAGGATGAAGTACCTGGGTATGCTGATCGACACGGTAGCAGGGCGAGTCTCCCCGCAGACTCGCGGATCAGCAGATTCAGGGAGGCAGCCAACCAGTTCCTGTCTCGGCAGGAACAGGTAGCTCAGCGATGGCAAGTCGTGATCGGACACCTGTCGTCACTCGAGAAGTTAGTCCCTCACGGGCAGTCTTCACCTGCGGTCTCTTCAGTGGAGACTAAAGGAGAGTTGGTCGCAGGCGACGGATCCCCCCAAGCTTTCCAGTGTCACTGACGCAGGAGGTGAGGCAGGACCTAGCCTGGTGGCTGGACGACAGGAACCTCTTAAGAGGAGTGCCTTCTGCGCACTCCCCCCCCGGACCGGACATGCAGCTGTTCTCAGACGCATCGACGAGGGATGGGGCGCACACCTGGAGGAGTTGCTGACTTCAGGAGTGTGGGACGAGACGACAAGCACCTTCACATCAATGTTCTGGAACTCAAGGCAGCGTTCCTCGCTCTTCCAAGAGTTTTCAGGACCGCTTTGATGGGACACTCAGTGGTGTTGATGTGCGACAACACCACGGGTGGTGGCTTACGTCAACAAACAGGGGGGCCTAGTGTCTCTCCCCCGTTGTACCGTTTGACTCGGCAGGTGCACAGTGGGCTCAGGCACACTCAATAGAGCTGTCGGCACGCTACATTCCAGGGAAGAGGAATGTAGTAGCAGACACGCTCAGCCGTCGGGATCAGGTGATAGGGACCGAAAATGGTCTCTACACCAGGACGTGGCGGGAAAGGCTCTTCGACCTGTGGGGGCGACCAGTCGTGGATCTGTTCGCCACCCGGCACAACAGGAAGCTCCAGGTGTTTCTTCTCGGCCGTGCCGACCCCATGGGCAGCTGCAGAGGACGCTCTTCAACACCCGTGGGAAACCAAACTCTTCGTCTATGCCTTTCCCCCGTTCAGCCTGATTCGCAAGGTGATCAGTCGAGCACTGGTCACCCCGAATCTCAGGATGATCCTGGTGGCTCCCAAATGGCCACAGGCCCATTTGGGTAATCCGGACCTGCTGGCTCTTCTCGCAGGAGAAACCGAGAGAGATTCCCCCTTGGCACAACTTCTCGCCCAGCCACACCGTCGAGCGGTACCACCGAGCAGTCCAGTCTCTACGTCTTCACGGCTGGCTGTTATCCACCATCTCTTGCGAACGAGAGGCTTTTCTCGTAGCGCAGCAACAGAGATGGCTGGAAACGTCCGTCAGTCCTCTGCAGCTGTGTACCAGGGGAAGTGGGACCGTCTTCTGTGGTTGGTGTCGTAGACGGGGTCTATCTCCTCTCAGAGCCACTCTTCAGCAGGTAGCGGATTTCCTCGTTTTTTTCTTCGCCGAGAGAAGCTCCTCTCAGTCCCCACAGTTAAAGGATACAGAGCCGCCTTGGCGCTCGTCCTGAAACTGAGGGGGTTGGACATCTCGAACTCGTTCGAGATCTCCTTGCTTATGAGGAGCTTCGAAAGGTCTTGCCCACCCAGGGAACTCAGGCCCCCTGCGTGGGACGTGACTCTCGTCCTTAGGAGTCTGACTCGAACACCGTTCGAGCCACTCCGGAGAGTCGTCAGACAGGGATCTGACCCTCAAGACCTCTTCTTGCTGGCCCTGGCATCGGCGAAGAGAGTAGGGAACTTCATGGTCTTTTCCTATGATGTACGACACTCCAGGGGATGGGGATCCGTGACGCTCGATTTCGTCCCGAACTTCGTGGCGAAGACTCAGAAACCGTCAGTCCCTGATGACAGGTTGCGAGTCATTCAACGATTCCCTCACCCTATTGGACTTCACGATAATGATGCGGATGAGATGCTGCTTTTGTCCTGTGAGGGCGCTACGGCGCTATCATGAAGAGAACTCGACACCTCAGGCCTGAGTGTCGACGCCTCTTCGTTAGCACCGGGGTGTTCACCAAGAAAGAAGTATCCAAGAACACTCTTTCATTCTGGCTGCGTGAGGTCATCAGGAGGGCGTATGAGGCTGATGGTTAGTGACGACATCCGTACGTCCCGTCCGAGAGCTCACGAAGTCAGAAGTATTGGCCCCATCGTTGGCGTTTCGTAAGAACTTCTCCGTGGCGCAGGTCCTGAAGGCAGGGGTCTGGTCTAACCAGACTACCTTTACGTCCTTCTACCTTCGGGATTATTGCCCACAGGTCTCCTTGGATACCTTTTCCTTGGGACGTCCCGTGGTGGCTGCTCGACAAGTTGTGTAGCTAACCCAGACCCTCGCAGGCTGAACAGCATCGAGTCCTGGGTGTGACTGTGTGGATGGATGTGTGAGTGAGTGAGTGACTGGCTCTCTCTTCCCATCTTTTCCTTCCCCTCTACCTGTGGGCAGAGGGCCATGGTCGTCACTACGCTGGATGAGGACGAGATGCAGGTGAGCTATATGACAGAGCCCCATCCTATCCCTTTCACTAGGGATAGGAGCAGAATATCCACCACCACTTATTCCTTCCTTCTACAAGGGGGGGAAGTGGATGCCTACAAGAGTCAAACCCATGACTTTATATTTGCCCTCCTGTACAGGAACAAGTTCTTAAACATTATGGCTGGGTACGAAAAGAAGAATTAACGCAAAATGCCTTCTCTCTTAAAGTAACTCCGGTGGGGTCCAGAGGTCCCCCTGAAACCCATTTGGATCCCCCCCTGCGGTGCACACCCGATCAATCGGACAGAGGCTTGGATCCCTCCCTTTGCTCTTACGACCAGGGAGGCTTCCAAGGTTGGGCGAACACCAGTCGTTCACAAAAGACTCAGATTCCACCCACCAAGAAGTGAGTCTTCCTATTGTAAAAGGACCGAAGGTTTGTATGCCGTGTCGGAACAAATGACAATTTTGTCCAAAATTGCATTTTTCCTAACTATACAAACTGAGGTCCTTTTACAAACATAGCCCCACCTCATGCCACCCCTCACTCTGCAGTTTTTGCTTGGGCCAAAGCAAAAGTGATTTGTTTACCTCCCAGTCGCGCGCGCGCGCCTGTCGGACAAGCAGTTAACTACCGAACCCTTGTTCGAAAGCTTACGAACCTATCCAGCTGCCGCTAGTACCTTCCTATTGTAAAAGGACCTCAGGTTGTATGTTAGGAAAAATGCAATTTTGGACAAATTGTCATTTTACTGGTTTACAAAAACTAAGAATAAATGGGAATTAAAATACAAGAAGCCAAAAAGAAATGGACAGATTCAACAGGTAGAAAATGAATTCAAAGTCTTTGGATTGGACACCAAATCAAAGAAATATTCAGCAGGGTTAATGTAGATATTTATATAGGAAGAGCAAAGGAATTGGTAGAAGTAGAGTAGGCATAATCTTAACACCAGCAGCAGGAAAGTCATTGACCAGGGAGCTGTGAACAGTAAGTCACTTCTTACTAGTTTTAAATCACAACAGAGCTTGCTGTGTAGCAACAAATGAACACCCCAAAGAAATTAAAGATGAATTCTGTAAACAACAAGAGAATGTCAGATAAAATACCAGAAAGAAGTATGAAAATTATTGTTGGTGATATGACTGGCAAATTTGGTGTGAACAGTGAAGGTATGGAGGATTTTACAGGCTAGAAAGTCTCAAAAGTCTGCAAATGAAAAGTGAGTGAATACACTTGAGCATTTCCAGATGTTATTTAAAAAAAAATCACATAGCCATTCCTGGAGAGAGACAAAGAATACAAGAACACAAGAATGTTAAAAGGTATCAGATGTTTGAAGTGATCAACTTGTTATTGCCACACTATTACTGAAATTAAGAGACCTCGGCAAGAAAGTAGACATTGTCTAGTTTTAATACAGTAGAGCTTCTTGAAGATTAATGTTAAAAGGTTTTGCACTTAAATAGCAAAATACTTTGAAAGTTTTAGAAAATATATCTGAGGAGTTGCAAACTTTGAATGAAGACTGGATTAATGTTAGGCATTTGTATCTGCTGTAGAAGAATTACTTGGATATTGGGAATATGTGGAGAAACAGAAATATATGTGGATGAAAAATAATGAAGTCTACCTAAAGCCAAACCAAAAGTAGCACTTTGAATATTAGTCAGTGAGTTTGTTTTTATGAAGTGGGATTTGTAATGCAAAAACTTAGAAGATGAAAACCAGTGGTCTATGATTGAATCATTGCAGAAATGAAGGAGATGAAAACCAGTGGTCTATGATTGAATCATTGTAAAAATGACTTCAGCTGGAAATGAAATTACACCTCATATGCTAACCAGTCTGTTTTGTAGAATGTAGAATGGGAAGGCTAAGCATGATGATTTAAAATTGATAGTCATATCTGTGGTATGAAAGATAGATGACTAGATTGAATTGGTTACCATAAAGGTTACATTTGCATTGGTTGTTATGAAAGTATGCTTATTCTTAGCAGGCTGGATAAAAAAAAATGTAAAAGGCCTGAGAAAGAAATTGATGAAATACTAGAGATCAATAAGCTGATTTTTAGAAGACAGAAGTTGTACAGATCATATATTTGCCTTAAGACCTATGCACTGCAGTTTATAGAGTTCAAAATCCCCTTTTCATGATTTCTGTTAATTAAGAAAAGCCATATGATAGCGTCCATGGACCTGCATTATGGAGTATATGCAAAATCTTTCATGAAGAACAATATTGAGTAGGGGATAGTCGTGTAAAGTATCCTGAGTGATTACTAGTACTATATTGCAATACACTACCTGAATACCTGAATTAGCCCTGGTCACCTGAACAGCCTGAACAAGACTCCTCAAAAATTACCAACACTTACGGGGGCCGGCCGGCTAATGCCATTTTTTAAGGACAGGACTTTGATATTCATACCACTTAATAAGGTGACTTGGGACATCTCCAAACCGTATATGATTTTCGCCTCTGACCTTCGGTTTTGTGACGCCAGGCCGATTTATCCCGAAAATAACCATTTTTCAAATTCTATCTCCTCCCTTGATATTGAATATTAAGACCTAGGATTACTACCATATATAGACCTGATGTAGACCTCCAATCGAATGAGGAGTTTTTTTTTCTAAAAGTCATTTTTTTGCTAGATATGAATTTTTCAATATGGTAAAAAAGTAAACCCTATAAATCAGGAGAAAAAAATTTATAAAAAAAAGACTAAACAAAAATTGGAAAAAAGGGCTCCATTTGCTTGTTCTATAATGTCTTTCTGAGTTATATACCAAATTCCAATGTTATAGCTTTAAAACTAAGTGAGAAGATAGATTTTGAAGGTCAATAAGTATAGTTTTGAGATACAGGCGTTCAAAGTTTTCCTTCGTATTTCTATAAAGAACAGTGTGAAACTAAATACATTTTTATACATTCAACTTCCCTGTCAGATATATACTTAGCTGTAGACTCCGTCGTCCCCGACAGAAATTCTAATTTCGCGGCACACGCTACAGGTAGGTAAGGTGATCTACCGCCCTGCCGCTGGGTGGCAGGAATAGGAACCATTCCCGTTTTCTAATTCAGATTTTCTCTGTCGCCGGACCATCAACATTGTTGTTGGTTCCTCCTGACTTGATTTTCGTGTTTCATCGCTATTGATCTTCTAGACTGGTTAATGGGTGGAATGACGTATGGATACTTTGGTTGGGCATACGCTTTTGTGGACTGTTAATTGGATTTGGATTTGGATTTTTCTCAGTCCTTTCAATGTCGGACTCTAGTTTTCAGTTAGAAGACTATGTGTGAATGAGGGTTTTGTACGGTGAGGCTACCGAAAGCTTTGGTAGACCCTCACACGGTTTGTAAGGGGTGTAGGCAGAATGAATGAATGCTCTGCAAAACTACACCTGTAATGAATGTGTAGATTTGGATGAGGAAGAATGGAAGACTCTAAATTCCTATTTAAGGAAATTAGATTGATGGATAGGGCTAGGAAAGGCGGTTCCTCCAGAAGCGTAAGTAGGTCTCGTTCTAACGAGCCAATTAGTGTACCACCATAATCCTAAATTATAATTGCTTTCCTCTTGTACTACAAAGACGCAAATCCTTCATCGGAGATTGCAGATCTAAAAGCTGCCCTCAAAAGGATGGAGCTTCAAATGCAAGCTCTGCAAGGTAAGCACAGTGAAAGTGACGTAAGTGTTCCAGTGTAGTGGAGGGTGCGTCTGGATCGGCTCTATCTCGCTCCCAGGCCTAGACCTCTTCCAACCCGCTCCCAGGCCCAGAGGAGAAGGAATGTCGACAGCCTTACGGAGGTGATGGAGAATCCCCACCGATCAGGCGTCCCCTCGACAGATTCTGTTGCGTCCCAGACTGCCAAGGATAGCTATTGGAAAAGCATCCTAAAAAAGTGTTTCTCGTCATCAGATTCTTCGCCTCAAAGAAAGGGCTGGAGTTCGGACGAACTTTCTCGCCCGTTGAATAGGAGTTGGAAGGCACCGAATTTATATTCGAGCCCAGAATGTTTTCCGGAAGAATCTCCATGCGAGAGGAAGAGATCTAAGAGTGCCATTGTGCACCAGCTCTCGACTTGGAGTCTCCTACATCCTCTAGACCTCCTTCCCGCTCTTGGATAAGGAAGAAGAGGATACAGCTACCAAGATTCTCTTAAAAATGCAAGAACAGATCTCCTCATTAGTAGGGGTTCTGAAAAAGGATACTCCTAGAAGAAAAGAATCTTTCCTTCCTGTAAAGAAATCGACTGGAAGGACAGACGTATCTGGCTCCAAGCTCTGCTACTCTACTCCTCGGACAGGAAGCAGGCGAAAAGCGCCAGAAGCGCCAGCCCTAGGCGAGGCCTGGGCAATGCGCCAGAAGTGCCAGCCCGGCGCCACAATCGGCATCCAAGCGGCAGACACTAGGATCTTCCATCGTTGAGAGAGAGATTAACCAAGAGGCTTCTTTAGCTTTGCACAGGATCAGCCTTTCTCCTGACAGGGACTCTAGATGTCAGCACAGGCTCCGTATACCCCCTGTCGGAATGGAGCTTTTTCTGTTAAGAGTGTATTGCAAGGACATCCCTCTACTGACAAGAGAGAGAGATGTCGCACAGGCGGCCGTCGCTCTTGTCAGGAGGGAGATCATGATAGTTTTTTCGCAGGATCAGCCTCGCCCTAGCAAGGACGCAAGATGTCGCACAGGCGGCTGTCGCCCTTGCAAGGGTGGCTTAGATACTGGCCGAGAGACACTTCACCTAGCGAAAAGAGACGCTCCTCTTCGGTTGATCGCTCTTCCCCACCATCAGGACCGAACATGAATTAGAAGATGTTTCGGACTCAGAAGCTCATACGGGGGTGGGCCTCTCAGATTATAAGACTTTGGCAGCCCTTTTGTACTGCAAGAGTTCGGAGACTCTCTGAGTCCTGCCGCACCTCCTTCTCCTCGATCTTTATTCACGAGTACTAAGATCTCAAAGTCATCCTCCTTCTTGAAGATGAGACTGACCATTTCCATGAAAAAAGCTCTGCGATTGTGGAAAAACTGGCTAAATCTAAGGAGGAGTCTGGAAAAAACGCCCGTCTCTGCCTGCCCTCCCCTTCCAAACTATCGGGAAGGAGAGGTATTTGGTATGAGACAGGAGAATCGATGGGTCTTGCTCTCCTGCTTTCGACCGAAGCGGACTTCTCGACTCTGGTTGACTCGTTGAGGAGACAGGCATTGTCATCCGCTTTAAAAAAAAGGGGGACCACATGGGGAAACTCAGAAATGGACCATCTCCTCAAGGGATTGTTCCATGTCTTGGAAGTATTGAACTTTTTAGAACTAGTCCCTTGGGTTTTGGCCAAGAAAACGCAGGATACTGAATTTCTGAGCCCCGAAGTCCTTCATAGTGTCTTGTCTTGTATGGACAAAGCAGTCCAGGACGGATCTGGGGAAGTGGCCTCACTTTTTGGAACAGGAATACTAAAGAAGAGAGCTTTGTTTAGCTCCTTCCTCACAAAAGCAGTCTCGCCTATCCAGAGGACGTCCCTGCCTTACGCGCCCTCTTTCGGACCAACTGTTTCCTTCTCAGTTAGTAAGGGACATTTCCCATTCACTTAGTGAGAAGGCCACACAAGATCTACTGGTCCAATTTACAAAGAAAGCGAGGACATCCGTTCCTGCTCTGAAGAGGGAGTCACG
The DNA here is from genome assembly GCF_015104395.2 of Macrobrachium nipponense. Taxonomy (NCBI): domain Eukaryota; kingdom Metazoa; phylum Arthropoda; class Malacostraca; order Decapoda; family Palaemonidae; genus Macrobrachium; species Macrobrachium nipponense. The sequence goes on from NC_061103.1 coordinate 21,791,832, forward strand.
TACCCCTCAGCGGCCCTTTCGAGGGAGTTCCTCTTCTCGACCCACCTCGAAGAAGAGAGGAATGGCAAAAAGAGGTAGGTCTTCATTCAGACCTATCAAGAAAACAAAATGACGTATCAGTCCTTCAAGTGAAATTTTCGGAGGAATGGACAGTGAGAGAGGCAGACAACTGGTCCCTCTCCATAGTGAGAAAAGGATATCGTATCCCCTTTCGAGACAGACCTCCCTTAACGACGACCCCGAGGGAACTGTCTGCGAAGTACAGGGACCCTGTCATGAGAGAAACTCTATTGCATCTTGTAGACCAGATGTTAGAGAAGGAGGCCATCGAATTGGTTCTGGACCCACACTCCCGAGGCTTCTACAACCGTCTTTTTCTGGTTCCGAAGTCATCGGGGGGGTGGAGACCAGTACTGGATGTGAGCGCATTGAACCGATTCGTAGAGAAGACAAGATTCTCTATGGAAACGTCCAAATCGGTTCTTTGCGGCTCTCCGTACCCGGAGATTGGATGGTCTCCCTGGATCTACAGGACGCCTACTTTCATGTCCCCCTGCATCCTTCATCGAAGAAATATCTTCGCTTCATGATGCAAGGCAAGATTTTTCAATTCAGGGCCTTGTGCTTCGGCCTATCCACAGCTCCTCAAGTTTTCACGAGCCTAATGAGGAACGTGGCAAGATGGCTACATCTAAAAGGGATAAGCATATCACTCTATCTAGACGATTGGCTCATAAGAGCAAAATCAGAACATCAGTGCTTGAAGGATCTGGAGACGACACTGGAACTGATACAATCACTCGGACTGCTCGTAAACCTCGAGAAATCACAAATGATCCCCCCCCAGACAGAAACATGGTCTATAGTGGGGTTTTCGAGTTTTTCCATCGCAAGAGAGAATTTGCTCGAAGGCTTGGAAAAAGTCTCGAACTTCTTAGGGAAAGAACGAAGCTCAGCGAGGGAATGGCTCAGCCTTTTGGGTACCCTTTCCTCGTTGGAGCAGTTCGTTTCCCTAGGGAGATTGAACCTCAGACCTCTGCAGTTCTACCTGAGAAGAATGTGGAATCAGAAGACAGGAGAACTGTCAGATTCGTTTCCCATTCAACAGGAGATAAAGTCTCACCTGAAGTGGTGGTTAACCCCCTTGAGAAGAAACGAAGGAGTGTCCCTCTCGATTCGGAACCCTCTCCTAGTGTTGTTTTCCGACGCCTCGGAAACAGGATGGGGAGCAACATTGGGTCCAAAAGAAGTGTCAGACACCTGGACAAAGGAACAGGGAGCATTGCATATCAATGCGAAAGGAAAACTTTCTGACTATTCCCATTCTAGCCCTGAAGTACTTCGAATCGGAAGTCAGAGGAGTGGTAGTCCAAGTCAACTCGGACAATACCACGGCTCTGGCTTACATCCGAAAACAGGGAGGCACTCACTCTTTCTCACTTTACGAGATTACAAGAGCTCTATTGACCTGGATGGAGGAACGGGGCATAATACTCCTAACAAGATTTGTACAAGGAGTAAGAAATGTGAGAGCAGACAGGTTGAGCAGGAAGAACCAGGTCCTTCCAACAGAGTGGATACTCCACTCAGAAGTCTGCCAAGAACTTTGGTCCCTCTGGGGGAAACCGCAGATAGACCTGTTTGCCACGTTCCTCTCCAGGAGGATGGACAACTTCTGCTCATTGGAAGAAGATCCCAGAGCCATAGCGATCGATGCTCTCCTCATGGATTGGTCAGGCATAGACGCTTACGCCTTTCCCCCATTCAAGTTGCTGGGGGAAGTGCTAAGGAAGTTTGTGGCATCGAAGGGAACAAAACTAACTCTCATTGCTCCCTTTTGGCCTGCCCGAAACTGGTTCACAAAGGTACTGGAATGGACAGTGGACTTCCTCAGATCTCTTCCCAAAAGGACAGATCTGCTCAAACAACCCCACTTCGAGAGGTTCCACAAAAACCTCCCCACTCTCTCCCTGACTGCCTTTCGACTATCGAAAGACTGGTCAGAGCGAGAGGCTTTTCTAGGAAACCTGCGAGCGCAATCGCTAGAGCCCGCAGGTCCTCTACCCTGCGGGTCTATCAATCGAAGTGGGAAGTCTTCCGTAGATGGTGTAGGTCGAAGAAGCTGTCCTCATCCAGTACCTCTGTGACCGACATCGCCGACTTTCTTCTCTTCTTAAGGGAAGAATCTAAGTTGGCTGTTTCCACTATAAAAGGATATAGGAGAATGGTGTCGGCTGTATTCAGTAACAGAGGCCTGAATATAGAAGAGAATAAGGATCTTCATGATCTCATTAGGTCCTTCGAGACTACCAAATTGAGATCTTCTCTCCCTCCTAGTTGGAACCTGGATGTAGTCCTCAAGTTCTTGACTTCAGACAGGTTCGAACCCCCAGATAAAAGCTCGTTTAGAGGTCTTACAAGAAAGTGTCATATTCCTATTGGGCCTCGCAACTGCCAAGAGGGTTCAGTGAATTGCATGCATTGGATTCTCGGGTGGGATTTAAAGAAGATTCTGCAGTGGTTTCTTTTCAACATCTATTCCTGGCGAAGAACGAGAACCCTTCTAAACCTTGGCCTAGAAGTTTCGAAGTCAAGGGACTCTCTCCTCTCATAGGTAGAGAGTTGGAAAGGTCTCTGCCCAGTCAGAGCGCTGAAGTTTTATCTTAAAAAGAAGACTCAACTTCAGGGATGTCGCCAGAGTCTCTGGTGTGCAGTAAGAAACCCCAAGAGACCTATGTCAAAGAACGCACTGGCGTTCTTTGTCAGGAATGTAATAACAGAAGCTCACATGAAGTGCCAAGAGAACTCCTTAAAGCTGCCTAGGGTTAAAGCTCATGAAGTTCGTGCAGTTGCAACTTCCCTATCTTTTAGCAAGAATATGTCTATGAAGGACATTTTAGCAGCGACGTATTGGAGATGCAACTCAGTCTTTGCGTCCCATTACTTAAAGGATGTAAAAGTAACATACGAAAAATGTTTTTCTCTTGGGCCTTACGTATCAGCGGATACTGTGCTGGGACAGGGAGCTGATACTGATCCTTAAATAATAATATTTGTTTTTTGTTCTTTACTGATGTTTTTTTGTAACAAATTTGGTGTTGAGTTTTAGGGTTGTTTGAAAGGATGTTGGGGATGGCTCCTTTCAATTGTAGTACTAACCCCAGTGTTAGGATCAGGTGATCGGGATCAGTGTCGTGCTCCTTGATAATGCCATTAGGCAAGGTGTTTTGTCATGTAATTGGATAGGAACCCGTTGACAAAAGATCCTAAGGTTCTGTCCAAAAGGTAACGTGGAAAAATAAGAACCCCCCATTGACAGACCAACAAGAAAGCTTTTCCCTTAGCAGGAGGTCACTACCTCGCTGAGGCTTTTGAAGCGATGCAGGCTCCTAGGCAGTAGCCATGAAGTCTTTCGCTAACACAGGTAGGAACCAAGGTTTTTTATTACCTACAATGTATGTTGTTTACCTGTCTATTCAGTAAATAGCTGTCTCTTACCCTCTGCCAAAGGTGCCAATCAGCTAAGTATATATCTGACAGGGAAGTTGAATGTATAAAAATGTTATTGTCATGATACAATAAAGTTTCACTTATATAACTTATACCCCCCCGGTGGTTACATATAGCTGTCGTCTCTGACGTCACGGCAGAATTTGAAATTCGCGGTAGCGCTAATGGTTTGACAGGTGATCCTCTACTCCCGCCCTCTACCGGGTTACCGGGAACCATTCCAACAATCAAATCAGAAGTTTCCTGCCGTCGGAACCGGTAACACGGTTCCTCCTCGCTGGTTGGAATTTGGATTTGATCATCTTGGTTTTCTCCTTTTGGTGATGTACCTTGAGTTTACTGATCTTTTTGCTAGCGCTATAGTTATTTTGGTTTTGATATTGTTGTCCTTTTTAGGAAATTATTTTGAATTCTTCACGATGTCTGACACCGGCTCTGTTCAGTATAGGGTGTGTAGTAGTGGGTGTAAGAAGTAGACTTCTTAAAGCTTCACTTGATCCTCATTCTACTTGTGTTAGTTGTAGGGGACGTGAATGTTCTTTTGAGAATACGTGTGAAGAATGTAAGTCTCTAAAATCTCATGAGTGGAAGGCACTGGGAAAGTATATGAGAAAGTTAGAAAAAGATAGAATCAGAAAGGCTTCACAGAGATCTTCTTCTAAGTTAGTGAGTAGCCAGGATATTCCTCTGAATTCTATTAATCCTGTTCCTATTTAACCCGTAGTGGTTGCTCCTGCCCTCGAATCTGTATCTCCCGATCCCGATCCCGTGTCAGTATTACGAGCCGATATGGACTCGAAATTTGTCTCTTTCCTCACCACTATGCAGAAAATGGGTGAGACAGTGCAAGAAGTGGTAGTTAAGTGTGATAAATTACTTAGTGCAAGTGTAGTGGAGGAGGTTGGTGGTTGTTCGGCCCGTTCGTTTCTCCTAGGTCTAGGCCCTGTCAAACTCCCCAGATCCTGGGAGGAGGCATGCCGAAAACCGAAGGGAGGCTAGCGGGACCTGCTCCCGAGCAGCCGCACCCTCAAGCAATCCTGTAGCCGTATCCCAGGATGCTGTCGCTCACCATGGGAAAGGTGTTGCGAGGAAGTGTTTTTCGTCAAGTGGACTCTAGTTCAGATGTTTCCTCTTATAGAGGTTGGCGTAATAAGACTTCTAGACCGCCTGAAACTGAAAAGGTCGCGCGATGTTTCGCCTGCTGCGGTTCCCAAGAAGGTGGCGGCTGCCGAACCTTCTTGTAGTTTTTGGGAGGAGCCTGAAGCTTTTCTCCGGCGGTTTCGATTTATCGCCCTTCTCTCTTAGAATGGAGAAGCCGAACACGCACACTCCTTCGGAGCCTTCTCCAGAGCCTCCTCAAGCGATAACTCCTGCGGCTCCAGACGTGTGTGGATCATCCTTCTACACCTCCCGCGCCTTCTATGTCGGTGGATCCTCAACCTTCGGTGTTTGAACAGATGAATGCCAAGTTAGGCAGTATCTTGGAGCTTTTTGGCAAGTCTCTTCGTCCCCGAATGCGCTCCCGACCGCCTTACATCTTCCGCAGACTACTGTGCAGTCCTCTTCGCAGGCTCCTTTTGCAGTCGCCTCTTCAGGCTCAGACTCTCCATGTGACTCCTCTTCAGACGCCACTTTCAGGCGCCTGGTCGGACTCCTTTCCTGACTCCGTCTATGGCGCCACGTCAGGCTCTCGCTCGAGCGGCCAGCTCAGAAGCCCCAGCTCGGCCGCCAGCTCACATGCCTGCCAACCCGCAGAGCCGCCCAGCTCAGCCGCCCGGATACGTCTCAGTACAGGCTCAGACGTCTTCCCCATGCTTTCTCACACCCTTCTCGGACGCGTCAGGGTGTGACTTCGCCGAACAGGATTCCTCTTCCGATGGAATGTTCACCAGTTTCGTCGAAGGAGAAAGCTTCGGATTTGGAGGAAGAAAGAGAAGGACTTACAGAAAAAGACAAGCATTTGTCGGGGTATAAACTCCTTTTACGATCCTTCGTTATGGGACAAACTTTGGAGATTGCTTTTGCGCCTTCCGTTCCAGTTTCTCCTAGTTCGCAGTGGAAAAAGGACAGTAAGCCTGACTCTCGTCCTCGTTCACGCGTCTCGTTCTCTCGATTCGGCTAAGAAAGCGATCAAGAAAGTTAATGCTTGGGCTTTTTGGAGAAGAGTAACAGGGGAAAAAATGTTTTTAGTCTTCCCCCTTCGAGACTTTCGTCAAGGAGCCGTGTCTGGTATGACACTGGAGAAGTTTTTTCCTCCCGGGTGTGACTGCCTCGCTCAGGGAGACTTTTCTAGTCTCGTGGACTCTTCCCGCAGAGCAGCCCTTAATACTGCTAAGATTTTCTTTTCAACAATGAACTGGAGCATCTTTGCAAGAGTGTTTTCCGTGTTTTCGAAGTTGTTAGCTTCCTGGATTGGGCCATTGCTTCGCTGGCCAGAAGTCAAGTCATTTGGACTTTCGGAGGAGCAGTTGAAGGATTTTGCCTCGGTACTGGATTGTATCGATAAAGGCATCTGTGATGGAGCTTCGGAGCTCGCTGCCATTTTCGCCTCTGGAGTGTTGAAGAAGAGACAGCTTTGGTGCTCCTTCTTGTCGAAAGGGGTTTCATCGAACCAGAAGTCTGCCTTGCTCTTCTCTCCTTTGGACAAGAAACACCTATTTCCGCAAGAGATTGTGAGCGAGATCGCTCAATCTTTAACACAAAAAAGCGACACCCAGGATCTTTTTATCACAGTCAGTGAAGAAGCCCAGGAAGGTAGCTCCGGTTCTTTCTGCTTCTCGAGTGCTCCCTCCACGGAAGCTCCTAAACCATTCGATGGGAGAGCTCCGTTCGATTTCTTCCTCCAGGTTTCGTGGGAGAGGTAGAGCCTCTTCTAAAACCACTCCCTCTTCCATCAAGAAGTAGGCCCGTAGTCCTCCACACAACAGTAGGAGCCAGATTACACCTTTTCTGGCAGACCTGGTTTCGTCTCGGAGCGGATCCTTGGACGGTCCAGGTCCTGAAGGAAGGATACACCCATTCCGTTCATCAAGCACCCCCCTCTCACTGAATTTCCTGTGAATTTGTCAGCCTACTCGGAGAACTCCGAAAAATTTGCTGCCTCATCAAGAAGTTCCTCGCCTTACTGGCAAAGAGGGCCATAGAGTTAGTGGACTCTCCGCAGGAACCAGGATTTTACAATCGCCTTTTCCTGGTAAAGAAGGCCACGGGGGGTTGGAGGACCGGTGTTGGACGTCAGTGCCCCTGAAACGTTCTTTGTCCTGAAGACGAAGTTTTCTATGGAAACGACCCAATCGGTATTAGCAGCTCTTCATCCTGGAGATTGGATGGTTTCCATAGATCTTCGGGACGCTTATTTCATATTCCGATTCATTCGGAATCGAGAAGGTTCCTGAGATTCGTGTTCCAAGGCCGCATTTATCAGTTCAGGCCCTCTGCTTCGGCCTGTCGACACTCCTTTCAAGTGTTCACCAGAGTTCTGTCGTCAGTAGCAAAGTGGCTTCATCTAGACGGGATACAAATATCCATGTATCTAGACGATTGGCTTCTCAGGGCAAGGTCCAGACAGAAGTGTGTGGAGGACCTACAAAAGACTTTAAGGATGACGGAAAGCCTAGGTTTGTTAGTAAACAAGGAAAAGTCATGTCTCACTCCTTCTCAGGAGATAGTTTATTTAGGAGTGAGACTGAATTCAGTTCTTTTGCAGGCTTTTCCGTCTCGCCAAAGGATCGACTCATGCCTGAACAAAATAGACGAATTTCTCGTCAGACAAACTGCTCGGCGAATCAGTGGATGAGCCTTTCGGAACCTTGGCTTCAATAGAGCAATTTGTAAGTCTGGGCAGGCTCAACATGAGACCACTTCAAGTTTACTTGAAGCAGAAGTGGCAAAGGAAGAAGTTCCCAAGACTCCTTCGTGTTCCCCATCTCGGAAGGAATCAAACAGGACCTACTTTGGTGGAAATCAGAAGGAAGGCTAGAGGAAGGCTTGTCTCTAAGCCAGTTGAGCCCCAAACCTTACGCTTTGTCAGACGCATCGGACAAAGGGTGGGGAGCTACTCTGGGGAGAAAGGAAGTGTCGGGAGGCCTTTGGCAGATTCATCAGAGAAGCTGGCACATAAATCTAAAAGAGTTGAAGGCGATTCATTTGGCTCTAATGCACTTCAAGACAGAGGTAAGAGGGAAAGTAGTGCTGGTTCAAGCAGACAACACCACGGCTCTCTCTTACATCAAAAAACAGGGGGGGACACACTCGTTCTATCTGTGCGAGGCGGCGAGAGACCTACTCATTTGGGCGAAAGAGAACAAGGTTGTCTTGAGCACAAGATTTATTCAAGGCTCGAAGAATGTAAAGGCAGACATTCTCAGCAGGAGAGGACAAGTCCTCTCACAGAAAGTGGACGTTACATCCTCAAATATGCAAGAAGCTTTGGGGGATTTGGGGATGTCCTCAGTTGGATCTCTTCGCCACAAACAAGGACAGCTCGTCTACCACTGTATTGCTCCCAGTTCCAGACGAGGAGGCGTTTACAGTGGATGCCATGCTTCTGGACTGGTCAAATCTGGATCTGTATGCCTTTCCACCTTTCAAAATGCTAAGATTAGTTCTGGCAAAGTTCAGAGGTCATCAGAACGTCAGGATGACTCTGATAGCCCCCTTTTGGCCGTCCAGGGAAATTGGTTTTTGTCCCGTTTCCGGATCTACTACTGCTGTTGACGGACTTTCCGAGAGAGTTACCGTTAGGAAGGATCTACTCAGACAGCCCCACTTTCTTTTGAGGTTCCATCACAACTTGTCCGCTCTTCGACTAGTCGCCTTCAGGGACTGGGTGAGCATCTCCTCAGAAAGAGAGGATTTTCAAAGAGAGCTTCAAGGGCTATTGCTAGACCCAGAAGAGAATCCTCTGATCGAGTGTACCAAGCTAAGTTGGGTCCAATTCAGAGCTTGGTGCAAAGAAGAAGGAATTTCGTCTTCTAAGACCTCTATAGCTCAGTTAGCTACTTCCTTCTTTTTCTTCGTGAGAAGAAGCAGCTTTTCTACCCAGACGATTAGGGGTTGTTATAGAGCTATGTTGTCTCGGTGTTCAGACATCGAGGATTAGACTTTCTAATAATCAAGACCTCTCAGACCTGATTCGTTCCTTTGATACGACCAAGACAAAGGAGTCAAGAACAGTCGCTTGGAACCTGGATGTAGTTCTTAAATGGCTGATGTCAGATAGATTCGAACCAATCTCCTCTAGTTCTTTTAGAGATCTGACCAGGAAAGACCCTTTTTATTTCTTTGTGCTTTAGCATCAGCTAGAAGAATCAGTGAGCTGCATGCTATTGATAAGAGAGTTGGATTCGCTAAGGGCAATGCCATTTGCTCATCAATGCTGGGGTTTTTGGCTAAGAATGAAAATCCCTCACGTCCTTGGCCTCATTCTTTCCTCTATAAAGAACATTTCGGAGTTAGTGGGGCCTAATGAGCCTGAAATGTCCCCTTCTCTGTCCAGTGAGAGCACTTAGACATTATGTGCAAAGGACCAAAGGTATAAGAGGTAAGAGTGATAACCTGGTGGTGTTCAGTGAAAGATCCTTCTCGTCCTCTTTCTAAAAATGCGCTCTCCTTCTTTTTAAGGAATTTGATTTCTGAGGCACACGGACAATGTCAGACTCAGATATCAAAGTGTTTAAAGTCAAAGCTCATGAAATTAGAGCAGTGGTACGTCTATGGCCTTTAGACGTAATCTGTCTTTGAAAAGACATTATTAAATCTACATATTGGAGAAGCAATTCTGTCTTCGCATCTCATTATCTGACAGATTTGCAAACCACATTAGAAAATTGCAGTACATTGGGGCCATTCATTGTGACTGACACGGTATTGGGTTTGAGGGGAGGAGAAGGATGTATCCCATCCTCACTAACTTTTCTCCTTGATTATGTTTTTTTGTATTTTTAAGGTTGTCTGAAGATACAGGGAGTTTTTTGAGTATCTTTCAGTCTTTTAATGTCTGGTGTATTTCTTAAACGGTTGTGGTGATCCCTCGTTTTTCATTGTATTTTGTGGTGATTTGTACTGCGCCCTGAGCAGGGGCATTATATAGTCTTGTCCGTTACGGTCACGTCCTCAACGGCAAGTACTTATTATTGTGTCCGACGCACGGATCCATATATCCTGTCGGTACAATAAAGGCCAGCAGACTACAGAGGCAGTAACCACTGAGTCAGCGGTCTTTAAAGGTAAGGAAACCATATCTTCGGATAATTCCAACAGTTGTTATTTTAGCTGCCATTGTCCCACCACCTAAATGTGTCAATCAGCTATATGTAAACCACCGGGTAAGTTATATAAGTGAAAATGACATTTTTATAATAATATAAAGTTTCACTTATACTTACCCGGTGGTTACATAACGAAGCCCCGCCATCCTCCCCTCATATGGACAGGTAGGCATGAAACTTCTGATTTATTGTTGGAATGGTTCCCGGTACCCGGTAGAGGGCGGGAGTAGAGGGATCACCTGTCAAACCATTAGCGCTACCGCGAATTTCAAATTCTGCCGTGACGTCAGGAGACGACAGCTAAATGTAACCCACCGGGTAAGTATAAGTGAAACTTTATATTATTATAAAAATGTCATTTTTTATACATACTTACCTGGCAGAAAATACAATTAAATGGCCCACCCAGCCCTCCCCTCAAGAGACAGGTGAGAGAAAATCTGAATTAGAAAACGGGAATGGTTCCTATTCCTGCCACCCAGCGGCAGGGCGGTAGATCACCTGACCTACCTGTAGCGTGTGCCGCGAAATTAGAATTTCTGTCGGGGACGACGGAGTCTATAGCTAAGTATATATCTGCCAGGTTAATAGTATGTATAAAAGAACTTTAATTGTATCATGACAATAACATTTTTTCTGTAGATTAGTCTGCCTAC
>NC_061103.1:21802766-21857766 GCF_015104395.2 Macrobrachium nipponense
GTAGGCAGACTAATCTACGAAAAATGTTATTGTCATGATACAATAAAGTTTTATACATACTTACCTGGCAGATATATACTTAGCTATAGACTCCGTCGTCCCCGACAGAAATTCTAATTTCGCGGCACACGCTACAGGTAGGTCAGGTGATCTACCGCCCTGCCGCTGGGTGGCAGGAATAGGAACCATTCCCGTTTTCTAATTCAGATTTTCTCTTCCACCTGTCTCTTGAGGGGAGGCTGGGTGGGCCATTTAATTGTATATTTCTGCCAGGTAAGTATGTATAAAACTTTATTGTATCATGACAATAACATTTTTATACATTCAACTTCCCTGTCAGATATATACTTAGCTGATTGGCACCTTTGGCAGAGGGTAAGAGACAGCTATTTACTGAATAGACAGGTAAACAACATACATTGTAGGTAATACCTTGGTTCCTACCTGTGTTAGCGAAAGACTTCATGGCTACTGCCTAGGAGCCTGCATCGCTTCAAAAGCCTCAGCGAGGTAGTGACCTCCTGCTAAGAGTTCTTGTTGGTCTGTCAATGGGGTCTTATCCACTTACTTGACAGAACCTTAGGATCTTTGTCAACGGGGTCCTATCCAATTACATGACAAAACACCTTGCCTAATGGCATTATCAAGGAGCACGACACTGATCCCGATCACCTGATCCTAACACTGGGGTTAGTACTACAATTGAAAGGAGCCATCCCCAACATCCTTTCAAACAACCCTAAAACTCAACACCAAATTTGTTACAAAAAAACATCAGTAAAGAACAAAAAACAAATATTATTATTTAAGGATCAGTATCAGCTCCCTGTCCCAGCACAGTATCCGCTGATACGTAAGGCCCAAGAGAAAAACATTTTTCGTATGTTACTTTTTTTACATCCTTTAAGTAATGGGACGCAAAGGACTGAGTGCATCTCCAATACGTCGCTGCTAAAATGTCCTTCATAGACATATTCTTGCTAAAAGATAGGGAACAAAAAAAAAAAAGTTGCACTGCACGAACTTCATGAGCTTTAACCCTAGGCAGCTTTAAGGAGTTCTCTTGGCACTTCATGTGAGCTTCTGTTATTACATTCCTGACAAAGAACGCCAGTGCGTTCTTTGACATAGGTCTCTTGGGGTTTCTTACTGCACACCAGAGACTCTGGCGACATCCCTGAAGTTGAGTCTTCTTTTTAAGATAAAACTTCAGCGCTCTGACTGGGCAGAGACCTTTCCAACTCTCTACCTATGAGAGGAGAGAGTCCCTTGACTTCGAAACTTCTAGGCCAAGGTTTAGAAGGGTTCTCGTTCTTCGCCAGGAATAGATGTTGAAAAGAAACCACTGCAGAATCTTCTTTAAATCCCACCCGAGAATCCAATGCATGCAATTCACTGACCCTCTTGGCAGTTGCGAGGCCCAATAGGAATATGCACTTTCTCGTAAGACCTCTAAACGAGCTTTTATCTGGGGGTTCGAACCTGTCTGAAGTCAAGAACTTGAGGACTACATCCAGGTTCCAACTAGGAGGGAGAGAAGATCTCAATTGTAGTCTCGAAGGACCTAATGAGATCATGAGATCCTTATTCTCTTCTATATTCGGCCTCTGTTACTGAATACAGCCGACACCATTCTCCTATATCCTTTTATAGTGGAAACAGCCAACTTAGATTCTTCCCTTAAGAAGAGAAGAAAGTCGGCGATGTCGGTCACAGAGGTACTGGATGAGGACAGCTTCTTCGACCTACACCATCTACGGAAGACTTCCCACTTCGATTGATAGACCCGCAGGGTAGAGGACCTGCGGGCTCTAGCGATTGCGCTCGCAGGTTTCCTAGAAAAGCCTCTCGCTCTGACCAGTCTTTCGATAGTCGAAAGGCAGTCAGGGAGAGAGTGGGGAGGTTTTTGTGGAACCTCTCGAAGTGGGGTTGTTTGAGCAGATCTGTCCTTTTGGGAAGAGATCTGAGGAAGTCCACTGTCCATTCCAGTACCTTTGTGAACCAGTTTCGGGCAGGCCAAAAGGGAGCAATGAGAGTTAGTTTTGTTCCCTTCGATGCCACAAACTTCCTTAGCACTTCCCCCAGCAATTTGAATAGGGGAAAGGCGTAAGCGTCTATGCCTGACCAATCCATGAGGAGAGCATCGATCGCTATGGCTCTGGGATCTTCTTCCAATGAGCAGAAGTTGTCCATCCTCCTGGAGAGGAACGTGGCAAACAGGTCTATCTGCGGTTTCCCCCAGAGGGACCAAAGTTCTTGGCAGACTTCTGAGTGGAGTATCCACTCTGTTGGAAGGACCTGGTTCTTCCTGCTCAACCTGTCTGCTCTCACATTTCTTACTCCTTGTACAAATCTTGTTAGGAGTATTATGCCCCGTTCCTCCATCCAGGTCAATAGAGCTCTTGTAATCTCGTAAAGTGAGAGAGTGAGTGCCTCCCTGTTTTCGGATGTAAGCCAGAGCCGTGGTATTGTCCGAGTTGACTTGGACTACCACTCCTCTGACTTCCGATTCGAAGTACTTCAGGGCTAGATGGATAGTCAGAAGTTCCTTCGCATTGATATGCAATGCTCCCTGTTCCTTTGTCCAGGTGTCTGACACTTCTTTTGGACCCAATGTTGCTCCCCATCCTGTTTCCGAGGCGTCAGAAAACAACACTAGGAGAGGGTTCCGAATCGAGAGGGACACTCCTTCGTTTCTTCTCAAGGGGGGTTAACCACCACTTCAGGTGAGACTTTATCTCCTGTTGAATGGGAAACGAATCTGACAGTTCTCCTGTCTTCTGATTCCACATTCTTCTCAGGTAGAACTGCAGAGGTCTGAGGTTCAATCTCCCTAGGGAAACGAACTGCTCCAACGAGGAAAGGGTACCCAAAAGGCTGAGCCATTCCCTCGCTGAGCTTCGTTCTTTCCCTAAGAAGTTCGAGACTTTTTCCAAGCCTCGAGCAATTCTCTCTTGCGATGGAAAAACTCGAAAACCCCACATAGACCATGTTCTGTCTGGGGATCATTTGTGATTTCTCGAGGTTTACGAGCAGTCCGAGTGATTGTATCAGTTCCAGTGTCGTCTCCAGATCCTTCAAGCACTGATGTTCTGATTTTGCTCTTATGAGCCAATCGTCTAGATAAGAGTGATATGCTTATCCCTTTTAGATGTAGCCATCTTGCCACGTTCCTCATTAGGCTCGTGAAAACTTGAGCTGTGGATAGGCCGAAGCACAAGGCCCTGAATTGAAAAATCTTGCCTTGCATCATGAAGCGAAGACATTTCTTCGATGAAGGATGCAGGGGGACTTGAAAGTAGGCGTCCTGTAGATCCAGGGAGACCATCCAATCTCCGGGACGGAGAGCCGCAAGAACCGATTTGGACGTTTCCATAGAGAATCTTGTCTTCTCTACGAATCAGTTCAATGCGCTCACATCCAGTACTGGTCTCCACCCCCGCCGATGACTTCGGAATCAGAAAAAGACGGTTGTAGAAGCCTCGGGAGTGTGGGTCCAGAGCCAATTCGATGGCCTCCTTCTCTAACATCTGGTCTACAAGATGCAATAGAGTTTCTCTCATGACAGGGTCCCTGTACTTCGCAGACAGTTCCCTCGGGGTCGTCGTTAAGGGAGGTCTGTCTCGAAAGGGGATACGATATCCTTTTCTCACTATGGAGAGGGACCAGTTGTCTGCCTCTCTCACTGTCCATTCCTCCGAAAATTTCACTTGAAGGACTGATACGTCATTTTGTTTTCTTGATAGGTCTGAATGAAGACCTACCTCTTTTTGCCATTCCTCTCTTCTTCGAGGTGGGTCGAGAAGAGGAACTCCCTCGAAAGGGCCGCTGAGGGGTACGTGACTCCCTCTTCAGAGCAGGAACGGATGTCCTCGCTTTCTTTGTAGATTGGACCAGTAGATCTTGTGTGGCCTTCTCACTAAGTGAATGGGAAATGTCCCTTACTAACTGAGAAGGAAACAGTTGGTCCGAAAGAGGCGTGTAAGGCAGGGACGACCTCTGGATAGGCAAGACTGCTTTTGTGAGGAAGGAGCTAAACAAAGCTCTCTTCTTTAGTATTCCTGTTCCGAAAAGTGAGGCCACTTCCCCAGATCCGTCCTGGACTGCTTTGTCCATACAAGACAAGACACTATGAAGGACTTCGGGGCTCAGAAATTCAGTATCCTGCGTTTTCTTGGCCAAAACCCCAAGGGACCAGTCTAAAAAGTTCAATACTTCCAAGACATGGAACAATCCCTTGAGGAGATGGTCCATTTCTGATGTTCCCCATGTGGTCTTAGCGGATGACAATGCCTGTCTCCTCAACGAGTCAACCAGAGTCGAGAAGTCCGCTTCGGTCGAAGCAGGGAGAGCAAGACCCATCGATTCTCCTGTCTCATACCAAATACCTCTCCTTCCCGATAGTTTGGAAGGAGGGCAGGCAGAGACGGTTTTTCCAGACTCCTCCTTAGATTTAAGCCAGTTTCCAACAAATCGCAGAGCTTTTTTCATGGAAATGGTCAGTCTCATCTTCAAGAAGGAGGATGACTTTGAGATCTTAGTACTCGTGAATAAAGATCGAGGAGAAGGAGGTGCGGCAGGACTCAGAGAGTCTCCGAACTCTTGCAGTAAAAGGGCTGCCAAAGTCTTATAATCTGAGAGGCCCACCCCCGTATGAGCTTCTGAGTCCGAAACATCTTCTAATTCATGTTCGGTCCTGATGGGGGGGAAGAGCGATCAACCGAAGAGGAGCGTCTCTTTTCGCTAGGTGAAGTGTCTCTCGCAGTATCTAAGCCACCCTTGCAAGGGCGACAGCCGCCTGTGCGACATCTTGCGTCCTTGCTAGGGCGAGGCTGATCCTGCGAAAAAACTATCATGATCTCCCTCCTGACAAGAGCGACGGCCGCCTGTGCGACATCTCTCTCTCTTGTCAGTAGAGGGATGTCCTTGCAATACACTCTTAACAGAAAAAGCTCCATCCCGACAGGGGCTACGGCCGCCTGTGCGACATCTAGAGTCCCTGTCAGGAGAAGGCTGATCCTGTGCAAAGCTAAAAGAAGCCTCTTGGTTAATCTCTCTCTCAACGATGGAAGATCCTAGTGTCTGCCGCTTGGATGCCGATTGTGGCGCCGGGCTGGCACTTCTGGCGCATTGCGCCAGGCTGGCGCTTCTGGCGCTTTTCGCCTGCTTCCTGTCCGAGGAGTAGAGTAGCAGAGCTTGGAGCCAGATACGTCTGTCCTTCCAGTCGATTTCTTTACAGGAAGGAAAGATTCTTTTCTTCTAGGAGTATCCTTTTTCAGAACCCCTACTAATGAGGAGATCTGTTCTTGCATTTTTAAGAGAATCTTGGTAGCTGTATCCTCTTCTTCCTTATCCAAGAGCGGGGAAGGAGGTCTAGAGGATGTAGGAGACTCCGAGTCGAGAGCTGGTGCAACAATGGCACTCTTAGATCTCTTCCTCTCGCATGGAGATTCTTCCGGAAAACATTCTGGGCTCGAACATAAATTCGGTGCCTTCCAACTCCTATTCAACGGGCGAGAAAGTTCGTCCGAACTCCAGCCCTTTCTTTGAGGCGAAGAATCTGATGACGAGAAACACTTTTTTAGGATGCTTTTCCAATAGCTATCCTTGGCAGTCTGGGACGCAACAGAATCTGCCGAGGGGACGCCTGATCGGTGGGGATTCTCCATCACCTCCGTAAGGCTGTCGACATTCCTTCTCCTCTGGGCCTGGGAGCTTGGAAGAGGTCTAGGCCTGGGAGCGAGATAGAGCCGATCAGACGCACCTCCATCCCACTACACTGGGAAACAACTTACGTCACTTTCACTGTGCTTACCTTGCAGAGCTTGCATTTGAAGCTCCATCCTTTTGAGGGCAGCTTTTAGATCTGCAATCTCCGATGAAGGATTTGCAGTCTTTGTAGTACAAGAGGAAGCAATTATAAATTTAGGATTAGGTGGTACACTAATTGGCTCGTTAGAACGAGACCTACTTACGCTTCTGGAGGAAGCCTTTCTAGCCCTATCCATATCTAATTTCCTTAAATAGGAATTTAGAGTCTTCCATTCTTCCTCATCCAAATCTACACATTCATTACAGGTGTTAGTTGCAGAGCATTCATTCATTCTGCCTACACCCCTTACAAACCGTGTGAGGGTCTACCAAAGCTTTCGGTAGCCTCACCGTACAACCCTCATTCACACATAGTCTTCTAACTGAAAAGCTAGAGTCCGACATTCTGAGAAAAATCCAAATCCAAATCCAATTAACAGTCCACAAAAGCGTATGCCCAACCAAAGATCCAATACGTCACCAATTAAACCAGTCTAGAAGATCAATAGCGATGAAACACGAAAATCAAGTCAGGAGGAACCAACAACAATGTTGATGGTCCGGCGACAGAGAAAATCTGAATTAGAAAACGGGAATGGTTCCTATTCCTGCCACCCAGCGGCAGGGCGGTAGATCACCTTACCTACCTGTAGCGTGTGCCGCGAAATTCGAATTTCTGTCGGGGACGACGGAGTCTACAGCTAAGTATATATCTGACAGGGAAGTTGAATGTATAAAAATGTATTTATTAACACTGTCTTTATAGAAATACGAAGGAAAACTTTGAACGCCTGTATCTCAAAACTATACTTATTGACCTTCAAAATCTATCTTCTCACTTAGTTTTAAAGCTATAACATTGGAATTTGGTATATAACTCAGAAAGACATTATAGAACAAGCAAATGGAGCCCTTTTTTCCAATTTTTGTTTAGTCTTTTTTTTATAAATTTTTTTCTCCTGATTTATAGGGTTTACTTTTTTACCATATTGAAAAATTCATATCTAGCAAAAAAATGACTTTTAGAAAAAAAAACTCCTCATTCGATTGGAGGTCTACATCAGGTCTATATATGGTAGTAATCCTAGGTCTTAATATTCAATATCAAGGGAGGAGATAGAATTTGAAAAACATACAAATTTGTAACTAATTTGTATTTTTCATAACTAACAAACCTGAGGTCTTAACATTAGGATTTACTAGCGCCAAGCTGGAAACCGTAGAATTAAAATTCACTTGTGAGATCCAGGGACTAATGGCATCTATACCAGGTCACGGGGCATGTATACCCAGAATGCCCACGGCTACCTGTGACCCATCAGTTATATTTCTAACCCAGTTTAGACTGCTAGAGGGGGGGTGGTTCGAGGTGGGCCTTTAACTGTTAAGACCTCAGGTTTGTTAGTTATGAAAATACAAATTAGTTACAAATTTGGGTATTTGTTCATACACGAAACAAACCTTCGGTCTTAACATTAGGATAGACTTACTATTGGAGGGAGGTAAGTCTCTACAACTGACTGGAAGTTTGCCACCTTATCCATTTCCGAATATATAGGGAAATTCTAGAAGAATGGACAATGAACCTAGGACAAAGATATAAGCGGATCTATTGGTTTCCCTCCCACTGGGTGTAGATACCATTCTACTGTTTACTCTTGTCCCTTGCGACTGGATCGACCTTCACCCCTCTTTCCTTATTATCCAGAGGGGTGTGTTGCTACTGAAAAGTATATCATCAGCTAAGATAGCTTCACAGTATGGCTGACCATCTCACCTGCATCTATCCGTTCCAGCACTGACGGTACTCCCTCCCTTCATATTGCCCGTAGTTAAAGGAGTAGGAAGAAAGTAGTAAAGAAAAAAGACCAGTCATCCCATTCATTCTACTTTCATACCTTCATCTTAGACTAGACGCAAATCTGGACCCGCCAGGGGCACTGGATGAACTATATCACTTGTTGGGCCGCCACCACTGGACCCAAGGAAAAGGTGTCCAAGGATCTATGGGCAACATCTTTCAAATAAATGAGGTGAAAGTTGTTTGGTTTGGCGCTTCCACACGCCAGCTTTCAGAATTTTATCCACAGACATGTTCTTCTTAAATGCTAGGGAAGCACTCACACCCCTGATGTCATGAGCTCTAGCTCCCACCTGGCTATCTGACCCTCTGTCTTCTGCAGTAATAAGCATTTCTGATTGTCTCCCTTAGCCAAAATGATATTGTATTCTTGGACACTTTCCTTCTTGTTCCGTCCTGTACTTACGAACAACCTCTGGCACCCCGGCCTGAGGTTGCCTTGTTCTCTTTAAGTACTCCCTTAGTGCCTGACGGGCACAGGAGCATTTCAGCTTTGTCGTTGTCTACAAAGTCTGCCAAGGAAGGTATGGTAAAGGAGTCGAATCTGCCGTCTACTATTGTTTGGATTTTGGGTCTTTGCCACGAATTCTGGGACAAACTCACACACCATTGATCTCCAACCTCTCGAGTGCTTTATGAGATATGAGAGGCCATGTAGCTCCCCCCACCCTTTTGGTTGAAGCCAGGGCCAATAAGAAGACTGTCTTCAGGGTCAGGCTCCTATCCGTGGACTGCCTTAGTGGTTCGTAAGGGGGTTTTGTCAGACTACTCAGTACCTTGGTCAGATCCCAATCTGGGGTTTTTAGCTCCTTTGGTGGGCATGACTGTTCAAAGCTCCTCATCAGCATGGCCAACTCCCATGAAGACGATATGTCCACTCCTTTGCAGTTCGTAAGACTGAGGCTAGTAGAGCAAGCCCTGTACCCCTTCACTGCAGATACAGACATATGTTTTTTCTGTTCTGAGATATATCAGAAAGTCCGCTAACTGCTGATAGTGGTACCGAGTGGAGACACGTTCCCCCTACACACCAATCACAGTATGCTGACCCACTTCCCTTGGTATACTGTCGCAGATGATTTTCTGATATTACCTGCCATCTGAGTTGCTGCTTTCTGCGAAAACCCCTCGCTCTCGGTGGAGATACTTGACAGTCTCCACCCGTGAAGCGATAGGGACTTCACCGACTGGTGGTACCTCTCCACGTGAGGCTGACACAGAAGTGCTCCAATGAGGTAACTCTCTTGGCCACATCTACTAGGAGTTCCAGTAGGTCTGGAAACCACTCTGCTTTTTCGGCCATAACTTGGGGCTACCAGGGTCATCTTGAGGTTCTGAGACCGCATTACCCTGTTCAGAACCTGACGGATTAGACAAAATGGAGGAAATGCGTACACGTCCAGATTGTCCCAGGGGTGTTGTAGCGCATCTTCTGCTGCTGCCCTGCTGCGCCGGGACTACTGAACAATACACTTCCAACTTTTTGTTGTACCTGGTTGCGAATAGGTCTATGATCGGTCCTTCCCACAACATGAGCATCCTGTCCACTACCTGTTGGTGTAGGGACCACTCCTTCCCAGAATCTGATCCCTGCGGCTCAACTTGTCGGCCACTATGTTTCTTTTTCCCGGAATATACCTGGCCTTGATGTCTACCAGGTTCTCTATAGCCCACTGGTGAAGTTGAACTGTCATCACATGTAACTGCCGAGAAACTAGGCCTCCTTGCTTGTTTATATAAGAGTACTACTGTGGTGTTGTCTGACATCAATACCACCGAGTGTCCCTTTACTCTCTCCCTGAATTCTTGTAGAGCCAGGAAAGCTGCTTTCAACTCCAGCACGTTTATATGGAGTTCTCTGTCCTTGCAACTCCATTTTGCTGTCACCATCAACTCCTCCATATGGCTCCCCAGCCTCTAGTGATGCATCCGAGAACAGCAAGAGGTCTGGGGAGGATTGTTGAAGGGGGACACCCACTGTCAGATTGTCGTCGTCCACCCCCACACAGCAAGTCTTTCCTCACTTCTGCCGACAAGGGAATTTGCTCGTACGGGTGATCTACTGTTGGTGACCAAAACTCCTTCATCCTCCATTGTAGGGACCGAAGGTGTAGCCTTCCTTGTGGTACTAGCTTCTCCGGGAGGTTTAGATTCCCAGCACCACCTGCCACTGTCTTGCTGGCTGTGTCTGCTTTCCCAGAAAGGCATTCACCACTTGTTTGCATTTCTGTACTCTTTGGTCTGTCGGGAATACTTTGGCTTGTGTGTGTCTATCACCATTCCCAGATATTCCAAACGTTGACTTGGATCCAGCTGCGACTTCTGCTGATTCACCACAATACCTAGGCTGTGACAAAGCTGCAGGAGGGTCGCCCTGTCCCGCCCGAGTAATTTCTCCCTGGACTTTGCTGTCACCAGCCAATCGTCCAGATATCTTATCAGCCTGATCCCCTGAGCGTGCGCCCATAGCCGACACGAGGGTGAACACTCTTGTAAAAAACTCTTGAGGAGACGTTGTCAATCCGAAGCACAGGACCTTGAACTCGAAAGCTTCCCTGCAAGACTGAAGCGGAGAAATTTCCTTGAAGACTGATGGACTGGTATCTGAAAGTATGCGTCCTTTAGATCGACTGTCAGCATAAAGTCTCCGATTCTGACTGCTTGTAGAACCGTTTTCGGAGTTTCCATCTTGAAACTGGTTTCCTTATAAACAGATTCAGCGTTGACAGGTCTATTACTGTCCTCCACCCTCCCCGTTGGATTTGGGTACCAGGAAAATCCTGCTGTAGAAGCCTTTTGTCGGACTGCATACTTGTTGCACAGCTCCTTTTTTCCATCATCTTCTTCACTTCGTCCTGCAGAATAGTGGCCTTCTGAGATCTGTGGGCATAAGGGACGTGGGGTAATGGTTGATCTGTCAGGGGCGGGGTTTACCTCGAACGGAATCAAATACCCCCGATCCTGAGAACATCCACCACCCACTGCTCTGCCCCTAGTTCCTGCCACACCTTCCAGTGATTTGCCAGGCAACCCCCCACTGGTGTGGCCGAGTGATGGGAGGCGCCCATCCTATCTTCTTGAGCCTCTCCCCCTTCCCCTATTGCCCCTTCCTCTGTTGTTTCTATTGTGAAAGGGCCGATAGTTATCCTCTTTGGGGAAGAGGGTCTTGTGACTCTATTAGGGATGCTATGTCTCACTGGGTTTCTTCGAGGACATCTGCTGTTGTCTTCCCTCCAAAGGAATAGTTTGACTGTTAGAGGTTTTCCTAACTGCCTGTTGCACCACCTATCGTTAGTGTCCATCCTTCTTCTATCTATCGCTTCTTCCAGTATGACCTCTGGCAACAGTAGTTGCGATTCCAAGATATCCCCATTCCTCATTGCTAACAGGGAATCCAAATCCACATTGCGGCTTAGTCTAGCCAATGCTGCATCTCTCCTCATTAGCAGGATATTTGCCCAAACATTGGCACTTACGTTTGTCAGGTACGCAATCGCTTGGACCCTGACTGTAGTAATCTAATGAACAATGGTTCATCTACTACTTTCCTTGTTGCTTCCGAGGATGCAATTTTCGCCACTGCTGTTGACCAAAGGTCTAACCAGGACGCAGCCTGAAAGACAGAAGAAGCTGTTTGCTTCTAACGTGGCAGCCTCTTGGTACGTCATCGAAGGGCACTCCATTTTAACCTGATCCAAGGTTAATCCAGGCCTTAACCTTACAACATTAGGGTTCATTTGTCTAGACAGCAAAGGGACCTTCGGTGTCGTATAATATTTCCTTGCTTTATCATTGGAGGGGGAATAAAAT
Organism: Macrobrachium nipponense; assembly: GCF_015104395.2. Taxonomy (NCBI): domain Eukaryota; kingdom Metazoa; phylum Arthropoda; class Malacostraca; order Decapoda; family Palaemonidae; genus Macrobrachium; species Macrobrachium nipponense. The sequence continues at coordinate 21,814,249 of NC_061103.1, forward strand.
TTAAATGATCTATTAGATCTTAAGGAATTATCCCTCCCTGCAATCTTTGCGTTTACGTGTTGCAAGACCGATTCCGCATGACTCGAGCAAGGCAATTCATACGACACCTTGGTATCCCTCTTTAGTCCAAACCCGCCATGTCAATTCCAGGAGGAAGCATACTGGCCGGTGTTTCTGTCTTCTCCGAAAGGCTATGAATTGACGAATCAAATCAATAACCTCTGCATACGAGGCCAGAAACTCTTGGTTTTTCTCCTTCCTCCTCCGGCTCTAGTGTACCACTCTCCGTCACGAGAGATGTTGTCTCGCCTCTATCTTCTGACAGACGGAGGCCCGGAATTCCACGGCCGCCTGCCCCTACGGCCGCGGCCTCTTTGATCTTTGCTGGCCGCTGTTGGCTCGATACCCAGATTAGTCCAGCAGGGGAACGAGAACGTCTCACTCTTTCTCTGCTCACGATCTAGAGCGAGGAATCTCGTCTAGATCTCCATGATGAAGGCTCCCTTAAGACAGAGGTAAGTTCGTCTTTATTAGCATTGGCATCGTTTTCGAGCGTCGGCGAGCCAGGCCTCGGCCTTCTATCCAGACGGACACTGCCTTCCACGAACGTATCCGAGGTTTGCCACTCTTCTATTTTTGTACTTTTAATAGGAGCCTTATCGTCCTTCGTACGTATTTTGAACGGCCTTACGGGCGAAACTGGGATCTGCATTCCATCCTCTGCTGCACCACCTTTCGCCGCCAACGTCGATTTTACCAGAGGTATCGCAGTTTTTGCGATCCGAACTGGCAACTCCGCCTCGGCCGCTAGCTCGCCGGCCGTCACCTCTCTCGCTTGTTCGGACTCTTGCGAACGGCTTCGTCTGGCAACCTTGTGCTTAATAGCCACTGATTTTCCGACCTTCTTGCTGACTTGGAAATGACAGTCTTCGTCCGAAGGAGAGGAAGAATTGATTCTTCTCCTCTTGGCCCGAGGATCCGCTAGGAACCCCTCCCGAATCCTCTCCAACGCTTGACTGGCGCTCGCCGTGACGTTATCGACTTAGCGATGACGCCGAACTAGAGGAAGAAGACGAGAAGGCGAATCACACTTTTTCTTTTTGTCTCTCTTATTCATTCTCTCCTCTATATCCTGTAACTTCTGCATTACAGTTTGCATTGACGGATCAGAAGGCGTCATTAGCGTCTGGGTGCAGCGAAAAAGGCCGAGAATCGGTCTGGTGACGTCATCACGCCTGCCATCTCAGAGTGTGACGTATGTTGTGACGTCATCGCTCGCGTAGGGAGAGACTGAGAGGTTTCTGCTGGTAACCGCACGTTTGCTGCCAAATTACCTCCCACGTTCTGCATCGCTGTAAATACTGAGTGGGATGGAGAAGCAGCGGCATTAATTCCCATAAATTGCAAGCCCGGGGGATGAGGAACATTCAGCGCTGCCGGCCCCTGCTGGAACCGTGACGTCATATAATGCGCAAGCAGACCATCCAAGGTTGGTACGCCTGGTAGGCCTAGCGCTGACCACGTACCATCTAACCTATGCGCTTGCGTAGCAGGAGCCTGGAACAAAGATGGCGGATCTCCCCCTCTACTTGCTGGGAACAAAGGAGAGTGCAAATTATTCATAAAATTACCCAACCCAAGGCCCCTCCTTGACGGTTTCCTAACCCCGTTTTCCGATACAGAACCGCTAGGAGAAACCGAAGGGGTATGAGACAATTCAAAAGCAGGTGGAGAAACATATGGAGCAGCCTGGTTTATTACCGATACAAAAGAAGCCGGTAAGGTTTGGTCATCCAAAGATGGCGTCACCCCTTTCTTTTGTATTGGCTTTTCCCATAGAACTCCTTCCACTGTTCCACCGACCAACCGCGACAAACAGAACACGGATTAGTAACCGTACATACGTTTTCCCTGCACCTACTACACGTTGGATGAGGATCCGTCGACACCGAGGTTAGGAACCTAGAACAAGGGAAGCCACTGACTGATCCTGGGCATTTCCTTTGTCTCCTCTTCGAAGCGGTAGACGATCCCGATGTTGAGGCAAAATTCTCCATCATACCACGTATACACTCTTACCACACACTGATCACACTTGGAGAAAGAAAAGGAATGAAAAATAAAAAATGAATGGATAAAGAACGGGCAAACTGAAAAACCGGCTTTAAATGAGATAGACAGTAACACGTCTATCTTAAAGGCGTAGGAAAATAACTGATGGGTCACAGGTAGCCGTGGGCATTCTGGGTATACATGCCCCGTGACCTGGTATAGATGCCATTAGTCCCTGGATCTCACAAGTGTAATTTTAATTCTACCGGTTTCCAGCTTGGCGCTAGTAAATCCTAATGTTAAGACCGAAGGTTTGTTTCGTGTATGAACAAATGGTTATTTTCGGGGGGATAAATCGGCCTGGCGTCACAAAACCGAAGGTCAGAGGCGAAAATCATATACGGTTTGGAGATGTCCCAAGTCACCTTATTAAGTGGTATGAATATCAAAGTCCTGTCCTTAAAAAATGGCATTAGCCGGCCGGCCCCCGTAAGTGTTGGTAATTTTTGAGGAGTCTTGTTCAGGCTGTTCAGGTGACCAGGGCTAATTCAGGTATTCAGGTAGTGTATTGCAATATAGTACTAGTAATCACTCAGGATACTTTACACGACTATCCCCTACTCAATATTGTTCTTCATGAAAGATTTTGCATATACTCCATAATGCAGGTCCATGGACGCTATCATATGGCTTTTCTTAATTAACAGAAATCATGAAAAGGGGATTTTGAACTCTATAAACTGCAGTGCATAGGTCTTAAGGCAAATATATGATCTGTACAACTTCTGTCTTCTAAAAATCAGCTTATTGATCTCTAGTATTTCATCAATTTCTTTCTCAGGCCTTTTACATTTTTTTTTATCCAGCCTGCTAAGAATAAGCATACTTTCATAACAACCAATGCAAATGTAAACCTTTATGGTAACCAAATTCAATCTAGTCATCTATCTTTCATACCACAGATATGACTATCAATTTTAAATCATCATGCTTAGCCTTCCCATTCTACATTCTACAAAACAGACTGGTTAGCATATGAGGTGTAATTTCATTTCCAGCTGAAGTCATTTTTACAATGATTCAATCATAGACCACTGGTTTTCATCTCCTTCATTTCTGCAATGATTCAATCATAGACCACTGGTTTTCATCTTCTAAGTTTTTGCATTACAAATCCCACTTCATAAAAACAAACTCACTGACTAATATTCAAGTGCTCTTTGGCTTTAGGTATATCATTATTTTCATCCACATATATTTCATGTTTCTCCACATATTCCCAATATCCAAGTAATTCTTCTACAGCAGATACAAATGCCTAACATTAATCCAGTCTTCATTCAAAGTTTGCAACTCCTCAGATATATTTTCTAAAACTTTCAAAGTATTTTTGCTTGATTTAAGTGGCAAAAAACCGCTTTTTAACATTAATCTTCAAGAAGCTCTACTGTATTAAAACTAGACAATGTCTACTTTCTTGCCGAGGTCTCTTAATTTCAGTAATAGTGTGGCAATAACAAGTTGATCACTTCAAACATCTGATACCTTTTAACATTCTTGTGTTCTTGTATTCTTTGTCTCTCTCCAGGAATGGCTATGTGATTTTTTTTTAAATAACATCTGGAAATGCTCAAGTGTATTCACTCACTTTTCATTTGCAGACTTTTGAGACTTTCTAGCCTGTAAAATCCTCCATACCTTCACTGTTCACACCAAATTTGCCAGTCATATCACCAACAATAATTTTCATACTTCTTTCTGGTATTTTATCTGACATTCTCTTGTTGTTTACAGAATTCATCTTTAATTTCTTTGGGGTGTTCATTTGTTGCTACACAGCAAGCTCTGTTGTGATTTAAAACTAGTAAGAAGTGACTTACTGTTCACAGCTCCCTGGTCAATGACTTTCCTGCTGCTGGTGTTAAGATTATGCCTACTCTACTTCTACCAATTCCTTTGCTCTTCCTATATAAATATCTACATTAACCCTGCTGAATATTTCTTTGATTTGGTGTCCAATCCAAAGACTTTGAATTCATTTTCTACCTGTTGAATCTGTCCATTTCTTTTTGGCTTCTTGTATTTTAATTCCCATTTATTCTTAGTTTTTGTAAACCAGTAAATTGTTAGTATCCCCATATACCTGAGAATGGGGGACATTTAACCAAATCATTAGCATCCTATATCCCTTGGAATGGCAGTTATTTCTGAATTTTGTTTAAACATTATTTCAGAATCTTCCATGGATAGCCAGTTCCTTGCAAAATACATTTCCAAGCTTACTAAGGCCAATAACCTTCACTGTTGCTTACTAGGCATTAAGAGTTGAAGCCCAGAAGATGAAGAAATTTAAACAACTTTACCCAAGCCATCATTCTGCTGACAATGATTTCTGGTGCTCATCCTGAGCAGGGCAAAATTTTTCACTATGGATTTTGCCTTTACCTGAGGTGTCAGCCATACCCTTAGCTTCCACAGGCAGGGACCGGACCACCTGCTGGGCCAGCTGGACCAGGTTCTTACGAAGGGTCAAGGACACTACTCCATGACGGTAACAAACTAACAAATCCCAATTATCCCAAGTATGTCTCCATATAAAAATATATATATATTGATATTATTGGTGGCCAAATAATCTAAAACCTTCATAAGGGGACCATTTTTTGTTTTTTATATGAAACATGGAAATAAAAGAGAATTTACAATACCTGTGAAACTCCTTTTGCCACTCGTTCATGCAACTGCTGTTTTTGTCCTTGAGTGAATTCGGTGCTCCCACGATTCCTCCAAGTTATTTTCCTTTGATGTGTTAGACGACAAAAATTCATTTGTCCAGTCTTTGCTCACATCACCTTTTGAACCTTCGCCCAGCTTTTTTATAAACTTCATAAACTGAAATAATAATTCCTTCATTAATCGCTTACTGCAATAAGATGGTTTAATAACTGAATTTTCTTTTGTCTTTTACTTCACATTCCTTTGGACTTTTTCCACCCATAGCTATCCAACTTAACTTTATATTGCTCCAACTGTACCTTTAACTCAAGCAAATTCTTTGGACAAACCCTATAAGTCTAGAAGTGATTTAATGGTCTTGTTAAAATATACATAGCTGCAAAATAATTGATGTTCATGAGGAACTTAGGAGTAGGCTGTCTGGGGGACTTTTTCTCCTTCAAGTTAATCCTTGTTAAGTAGTTTTTAGAGCGAGTTCTAGTCCACATTTTGCTCGGGCACATCCGTGCATAATCACACCAGAAGATTGAACTGACCTGCAATAGTGAGTCTGGCATATACCATTGCAGATAAGTCTATGCTTGTCTTCAGGCATTATCATGCTCAGCAGAGCCTGAGTGAAGTGCGACCTAGAATTTGCTCAAAAAACTAATTATCCACAAAACAAAAAGACCCTGGATGACTTGTGCCTTACTTTAATGCCAAGCTTATGACTTACTCATCATAGACATTCCAGTTACCTTCCAACTTGGATGTATATTACATTTTTTTTAAGAAAAGAATTCCCATCAATGATTGTTTATATCTGCTTCTACAATGATATGATGAATATAGGAGAGGCACTGGCAGAATATAGTAAGCAATTACAAGGAAAGAATTAAATTATTTTATACAAATTAAATGCAGCTCTAGCAGCAAAACCCTTTAATTCTACTTATTGGAAGGAGAGTCTTCTACCTACTTACCTACCTATTTTAAAAATAATAATAATTATTTTTCTAGTCATCACAAATATCCAACATACATTATTTCATATAACAAATACATATATCATTTCTACTAATACTGCACCATTTACCTTGGTCAAAGTTTAACAAATTTGTAAGTAAAATGATTGTTGATATCTGCAAGCAAAAAAATACCTACTTCAGTGTTGTGAAACTTTGGATCGTCAACAGTTCCTAACAGTTTCTTAGCTGTTTTTAAGCCGAGAAATTCAGAATCTTCTTGCGGATTGTACTCCTCCAACCCATTTACTGGCTTCTGTACTGGATGCCTCATCTCTGTCAAAACAAAAAAATTAGGCATGATAGCCAACAGAGTCTCCCACTGCATTATCAAAATTTATTAGCTGGTCCCCCCCCCCCCCCAAGTGACAAGTTTTAGAAACAAAAACATGACATACACCAAGGTGCTTACAGAAAGTTTTCATTGAGGTATTCATGTGCCCAGCGTGTATCATTGTCTGTGATTATATCTGGAGAAGTTAAACCATTTTGATGCTCGACAAACTCCTTTGTCCAGTCACTACCAGGGCCAATTTCCTGAAATAACAAAATTACACTAGCTCATCCTCTGACTGCAAAATACCAAGGGCAACAATGAAAACACCACTGGATGTTTATTTCTCCTCAGTTTAAACAAACAAGGTGTCAGCATACATATATCAATGTACATATATACTATATGAATAAATTTCCCAGAAATAAGAAACCCTAATTTCAATATTTTTCAGGTAATAATTGAAAATGTTCCTCAGGTGACAATCAACATAAAGTGTGTGTGTAAAATGAGGACACTGAAGTAATACAAGAGCATTTACTTATAAAACCCACCTGAACATGTGTTTCTGATGCAAGATATTCTTCAGCCCAAGTCCCAGCTTCAGAGGCCAAATCTGCAATACCAGGACCTCGTAATGGACCAGCTCGAGCACGCATACTTTCTATTTCACGCATTTCCTAGAAAAACAGAAACAATAAACCAATGATGTCAATAAAAGCGTCGTACAATTTCAATATCTATTTTGTAATGTGCAACTGCGACCATCTTGGTGTTGTACAGTTTACTATACTCAAGATTTCAAGAACTTTATAGTGCTATACACACAGCTTATAAGAATTGGGTGTCATTAAGGATAGATGGAAATATATTGTATAGGGATGAAGATATTAAGAAGAGATGGAGAGAGTATTTTGAACAACTTTTAATACTGAGAGAGGAGATGGGGGAAGCACAGAGGGTGGAGAGACCAGTGATGGAGATACAGGATAGAGAAGTGAAGACAGCATTGAGTAAAATGAAGAATGGTAAAGCACCAGGTCCATCGGAGTTCCAAATTGAAATGATCAAATTACTAGGTAAAGAGGGGGTGAAATGGATGCTGGCTTTATTAAAAGCTATATGGGAAGAGGAAGATATGCCAAGGGACTGAGAGGAGAGTCTAATGGTATACATGTATATATATGTACAAGCAGAAGGGAGATGTTATGGATTGTAATAACTACAAGGGAATTAAACTAACAGAGCATTGATTGAAAGTTTTAGAAAGGATACTGCAAGAGTGATTAAAAGTGTAAAGATCGGGAAACAGCAGTATGGATTCATGAGGTAGAGGGACGGCGGATGCCATCTTTCATAGTAAGACAGCTACAAGAAGAAAAGAGGCTAGAGGACACCAGGAGCTTTATTGTGCATTTATAAACCTAGAGAAAGCATACAATAGAATCCCAAGAGAAGTGATGTTTTGGTGTTTGAGGAAGAGTTAAGTCCCAGAAAAGTTGGTTAGACAGGTTGAGATGATGTATTAAAGAACGAGCACAAAAGTAATAACAGCAGATGGGAAAACACAACACTTTGAAGTTAGTGTTAAATTACTCCAGGGGTCAGCATTAAGCCCATTTTTATTTGTGCTGGTCATGGGATGTGTTGAGTGAAGAGATCAGGAATGAAGTGCTGTGGGAGCTGTATGCCAGTGATCTGGTGTTTGCTCCTGAACATGAGGAGGACCTACAGAGGAAGGTTGGAGAGTGGCAGGAGTCCTTAGAGAGAGGTGGCTTAAGGGTGAATGTGAATAAAACAGGTTTTGGTGAGCAGTAGAGAAGATGGAGACAAAATGTAATACAAGAAAGAAGAGGCTTGATTATAAAACAGGCAGAAAAGTTTAAATACTTAGGATCTACTTTAAGCTACAGGGCGGATGTGAGGCAGAAAGTGGGTGGTAGGATAAAGCGGCATACAGGAAGTGGAGAGATGTAGCTGGAGTTGTATGTGATAAGAAAATACCAATCAAGCTAAAAGTCAAGATCTATAGCACAGTGATGAGACCAGTGTTAATGTATGGATTGGAAACTTGGGCTTCTAAGAAGAAAAGAGGAAGTAAAGCTTGAGAGAAGGGAGATGAGAATGCTCAGGTGGATTATGGGAATATCACTGCTTGAGACATTGGAAAAAGATGAAATAAGAAGAGGAGGCTTAGTAAAGTTAAAAGAGCTGATAACAGGTCACGATTGTGATGGTGTGGGCATGTGTTGAGGATGGATGAAGAGGTAATGAAGAGGGCTTGGGAAGAACCTGTCAGAGGAAGAAGATCGAGAGCCTAGATAAAGATGTCAAGATAAAGTGAAGGAAGATATGTAAAGAAGAGGTTTGGTGGAGGATGCTGCCTTTGATAGAAGGCAGTGGAGAAGGCGCATCAGGTAATCGACCACTTAATGTAGGGATAACAGTGGGAAAGAAGAAGAAGACGCACAGCTGCAAAAGAAATAAAAATCATAGTGCATTTACTTTCAAATGCAGTGAACTGTAATAAAAAAAAAAAGAAGCTACAGATAATGGTACAAGGTAATCTCACTACTGAAAATAAAGACTGGTTGATTCACAATAACTAAATCCACTTGCAAGGTTGCAATCAATCTAAAAATAAAACTTATTCTACACAATAATTTTTATATGAGGTATAAAAGTACAACGAAAAGTACTACTAAACAGAATCATAGACCTCATACCTGTAGAAGTGAATCCATTCTAAATGCCTGGGGAGCTGCTGCAGCAGCTGCTTGTGTTTCGGTCATGAATTCTTCAACCAACTGGTCTCCTTCTATGGTAGGCCCATACTGAGTTTTATAAGCACCCCCTGCACAAAGAATTGTATACAGTATAATAGCATGGCTTAAGCAGCAATTATGAACGATAATCGTTAATACAAAAGAACGAGAAATAACCGCTGACAACATAGAGTGTAATGGGGTTGAATAATGTTCAAAATTGACAATTGGTACGGTTACAAATTTTAATTAAAGAAAACTTCCAAACTGTACCTTGTGAAAGGGGATGCCGATGATGCCAGCCTAGTCCCTCATCAGCCAGTGCTTTATCACGTATCACATGTTGGGTCAGGCGAACGAGGGCATTGCCCTCACCACACTGAGCATCTACTAAATTGCGTAATGCCATCACAGGTTCCCTTTAGATCAACTATTTCTGAAAACAATTTTAATTTCTTACAACTAAACATAATTTTTTTTTTTTTTTTTTTTTTTTTTTTTTTTTTTTTTTACAAAACACGAATGTCACAAGAATTTTACTTACTGCTAATAAATATGATATTGTTATGATACAATAAAGTTTGTTCATACTTACCTGGCAGATATATATATAGCTGTATTTTCTGAAGTCCGACAGAATTTTAAAAACTTCCGACACACGCAGTGGTCGGCCAGGTGGTTAGTACCCATTCCCGCCGCTGGGAGGCGGGTATCAGGAACCATTCCCATTTTCTATTCATAATTTTTATTTCCACTGTCCCCTGAGGGGAGGTGGGTGGGTACTTGATTATATATATCTGCCAGGTAAGTATGAACAAACTTTATTGTATCATAACAATATCATTTTGTTCATGAAACTTACCTGTCAGATATATATATAGCTGAATCCCACCTTTGGAGGTGGGAAGGGACAGAATAGAAGGATTTTGGGAAACAAATGCATGCAGATGATTTACATCTTGGTTCCACCTGTTAGCATAGCTGGCTTCGTGGTTACTGCCACGTAAGTCTGCTTGTGCTACTAGAGTTGCCAGCGAGGTAGAGACCTATATAGCTGGTTGCACTCCAGATGATCTGTCAACAGGGGCGAGACCACGACGTGACTAGACCATAATTGACCATACCATGAGGGCTAAGAAGTAAAATAAAATATATATATATATAAATATATATATCACCACCTGACCAACCTAGCCAAAGTTAAGGTTTGTTGTTAACTAAGGCTTAGAGTTAAGAAGTCTGCCGTTGTCGGCGACTCAACAACTAAATTAAGAGCTCTTCCTACCATTTTCTACAGGATAGGATGAGTGGTACTTCTTGCCCCCAAGATTGTGTCTGCAGACACGTATGGCCCTAGCGAGCAGCAGATCTCATATGCCATCTTCACATCTCGCAGGGAGTGTGAAGTGAACACAGAGTTGCTTCGCTAAAACATGGTACTCAGGATGTTGCTGAGTGCCATGCTCTGTTGAAATGCTTCCGAGGCCGCGCCCTCACCTCGTGAGCATTCAGAATAAAAGATTTCAAATCTTTGTGCAAACACAATGAAGGAGCATTTTTGAAAGAACTCCTTAACACTAAAGCCAGGCTGTTCTTCGATATGGGCAAGTCTGGTCTTTTTCGGAACACTGCAGATTGCCCGATTGACTTCGACTTTCTTGAGTTTTATGTAGATAAAACTTGAGAGACCCGACAGGGCACAGGACTCTCTCTGGCTCCTGCTAACTTGTGCCATCCTTTGCTTCCAAGCTCCTGGCCCAAGGACAAAACGGGTTACCATTCTTAGGCCACAACGGAAGGGTTAGAGAGCACACCGCCTTGTGTTCTCTAAAGCCAAAACTTGTGACGATGGCTTAAAATCTCACTAACCCTCTTTGTCGTATCTAGGGTGGTTAGAAGAAGGCCTTCCTGATCACATGCAAGAAGTTAACAGGTAGGAGAGGTTCGAATGCTTTGACATCAAGAACTTCAGACTACGTCTAAGTTCCATATTGAAAGCTTCGATCTGGACATGCACAGTCAGTCCGTCTGTACTAAAGTCAGGTGACCGACCAGTTGACCAGTCAGACGAATCAAGGACAGCAAGGCTGTACCCTGAAGACCATAAGGCACTATTCTTCGCTGAAGGATGAGTGTTCTGGACTGCCTGGGCGATTCAATCTAAGCAAACCTTGGTGGTGTATCAACGCAACCCAACGTCGTCAGCGAATCAACTCCTGACTCGAGTTGCTTCTGGTGCCAGGAGAAAGGAGCGAGGAGCAAAAAGGCGATTCAGTCCCGAAGGAAGAATGCCTGACAGTCCAACCTGGTCTCATGTTACACGATCATCGGGGGTGTATAAAACGCAACCGACTTCGTCAACAAGAAACTCAGGGCTACTATATGTCGCCTGATCTCGCACGAGTGTCTGACTCCGAGAAAACAGTGAGACAAAAAGTAGATGGTGAGCGAGGTTCGAGATTCCACAGAACTCAAAGATCGTGAAGGGCTTTGTTGTTTGACAGACGCAAATCTCTGAGCCCAAAGGCCGTCAACAACATATTTGCGTATTCTTTAATAGTTGTGACTGCCAGCTTATCCCATTCTTCAGACGGAAATGGAAGACGGTAATCTTATTCCTGTCAACATCTCGATAGCCTGAACGTAGTCAAGACTCAGAGCGGAGAGGTTTATAGGTACCTTTCGAGTTAGAGTAGACCGACTCTCTCGGAAAAGGTCCTTGGAAAGTGAACTAGGAAGTATGTGACCTCTGTGAATCCAGGGATCCTGAAGGCCAACATGGGGCGATCAGCGTCATTGTCGCTCCCTGTGACGTCATAAATCCTCTTATTACATTTCCTAAGCGATTGAAAAAAGGGGAAAAGAGACTAAATATCCATCCCCGTTCAATATCATAGGATGGGCGTTTAATGGTACCGATCCCGGATCGAGAATAAGGGAGCAGAGAAGAAGAAGCCTCTTCGTCCTCAACATATCGAAGAGAAGAATGAAAGGGCGTCCCTAAAGTCTCCACAACTCTCAACTTACTTCTAAAGAAAGATTCCACTCGGAAGTCAATAGTTGCTGCGTCGATCGAGTACGATTCGTACGGACTTTCGCAATCCGGTAACGAACCTCTAGAGGATCATTACATTCTACGCTTGTTGTTATAATAGGCTTTCTCGTAAACTCGAACAGGGACCGAGAGAAGATACTTCTTAAGATATGAGAGAGCTGTGGAATATCAGAGTTGATCTGGACCACAGTTCCCAAAACTCGTTACGAGGACTGGAGGGACTACCGAATCGCTTTTACTTCTTTCAGATTAAGATCCAGGACATCTGAAAACCCTATCCAGATGTCCGGCCACTTCTTTCTATCACCTCAGGTGATAAACACACTGAGAGATGTTCAGAATCATTCCTAGATCTTGAATAATATTTCAGTTTCCCGGTAGGAAAAACTGTGGTCTGAATTGCAGTCTATTCGGGGAAACAAACTTCTTCAGGAAGGAAATGGTCCCCAGCAAGCTCATCCATTCCCTCCCCGAGTATGCTTACTTCCCTAATAAGGCTGCGCTTTGCCTAAGCAGGAGAGCATATAAAAAGTGCAATGTTGCGGTAGACTCGTAGTTCTATACCGTGCGGTAACGAGCACCGAAAGGATTAAGAGATAACTCTGTTGAACATAGTAAGGCAAAACGAATGCAACGTTTATTCATTCACGTAAGAAATCCCCTCAATCTTAGGCTAAAGTCCGTGATTGTAGGGCAGAGTTACAGTTAGTCAGTCAATCCCGCAGGAGAGACGTAACCGCCAGCACAGAGATACGGTTAGTCAGTCAATCCCGCAGGAGAGAGAGACGTAACCTACGGCGCATGACAGCGCCCGATCTGTTACTGGCTCGGTTGGACTGGAAGACAGACACAGCGTGACAGCAGCAGCCAGCAGCTTACGAACGTCGTCTCTTAACTTTATGTCTGGGTTGCCAGCTACCCTATTCTACGAAGAAATAGGTCCGTTATTTTTTGAGCCGAAAGACTCTCAGCTGGTATATTTAAGCGAAAACAGAAAACGCTAAATATATAGATGCGTTTGTGTCGTCAGAACACTACCATACAACGGTAAAAGATAAATCGGAAACTCCTGGAAGGCTGCAGGGAGTACGATTAAATGTCCTTTAAAATAGACAATAGACCTCTCGGTTGCCATCCGAAGAGGTAACTACAGCAAGCGTATATGACTTGAACCAACCAGAAGTAAAATAACGCAAGGCAAAACTATGAAATTATATCACAATAAAGTTTGTTCATAACTTACCTGGCAGACATATATATAGCTGAATTCGGAAATACAGCTACATACATATCTGACAGGCAAGTTTTCATGAACAAAACTTAAGAGAATCGAAGCAGTCAGCTCAAGCTTCTTATGTTACTGGACATAAGCGTTCATTGACGTAGTCTACAAGTCTATTTCTTGTACGAGTCTGCGAATGACGAATGAGAGCTCTTCCGAATCTTGTCAATAAGAGCTTATTCGCTTACGCAATATCAAGTTAATGAGATGTTTGTCAATGAGAACTAACCCATTTACGGGACAAAGAGATATTTTGTCAATGAGGTGATACCCACTTACTTGACAAAACGAAAAGTATATTGTCAATGGGGGAAAGTCACTGAATTGACAAAACGTAATCCAGGGAGTCAAGCATTTTAATTTTTTCGATTCCCGTCTCAAACGAGGAAGGGGCAAGAATCCTGTTAAGAGACTGGGCTTACGGCAGGTAGAACGACGATGTTCAATTCGGCAGCGTAGTCCCGACTAGAAACTAACAAAAAAATCTATCATCTGAAAAACCCTTTCAGATGGGCTAAAAAGCTTGCAAAATTATCCTGGGAAGAGGAAGAAACTCTCCAACCAGCTTCCTCTCCCGTATCACAACTAATGCCTGCTAAAGCTTAAAATTTATTGGCAGTATGGCAAAGGAAGTCCTGTCTTGCGCTTTCCTGAAGAGCGTCCTTTTTGATGAGTGCCTTTGCAAGAATCCCACTGAACGTTGCCGAGAGTCCTGACGTGCAGGACATCGAGCCTTACATAACCCGTAACTGCCTTATCGCAAAGTCTTGACTGCGGTAGTGGCAACTTAAATTTATTGGCCGAATGGCAAAGGTTGCGGTAGAGCAAACGAGATCTTCCCTTGAGCTTTCCTTAACTCCATCCACCTATGCGAAAAGCAATATTAATTGACAGAGACCTCTTGAATTCACGAAACCCGATGTCTTGCTGGGTTTCGAAGAAGAAGAAGTCTGTTCACTTTAAACTTCCTCCGAAGCACTGCCTACTTCACATTCTTTGCAGGTGAGGTAGAAGGTATCACCGGAGGTAGATGGTAAACATTCTTTAGGCACATAATTCTTGAAACAAGAGCTTGAAGAGTTCAACAGAAACGTTCAGCCAGGCGACCCACACCTGGCGTGCGCTGGTGCACGCTCGGCGTCCACTGGCGCGCGCTCGGCGTCCACTGGAGCGCGCTCGGCGTCCACTGGAGCACGCCACTCGGCGTCCACTGGAGCGGCGCCCCCTCGGCGTCCCCACTGGCGCGGCACTTTGGGCCGTGCACCCGCGCGCGCCTGGAGTCCATCCGAGCGTCCCGGGCGTCCGCTCTCAAAGCTTCCTGCTACTATGACTTCTTTTACGTATTTCTCGGTGGAAAGACGGACACGAGTTCAGGCGACGTTCGCCTTCTTACTTCTCACTGAAACGCATAACGAGAGAGAGAGAGAGGACGTGAAGCGTCCTCTTCTATAAAGCTTCTATTTAGAGGGCGCGAGTCCTTCCGAAAGCTCCAACCCCTGCATGGGGAGGACACTTCGGAGGACGAGAAGCAATCTTTCAGGATTCGTGCACGCGCACGCACTTTGGCAGTCTGGGGATTTTCATCAGAAACTGCCGAAGGCACGCCAGATCGGTGGGGGTTCCTTGTAACCCTCCTTAGGCTTTCGACATGCTCCCTCCCCGGGTCCTGGGAGTCAAGCAGAGGTCCCGGCCTAGAGGCGAAACGAGGCCGATCTGACGCACCCTCCACTACACAAGGGGTATCACTGCACTTCTGCACTTCACTTTTACTCTCTAAAGCAAGCACTTTCGATTCTAAGATACGAATCGAAAGAGTATAAGAGAAAGGGTAATTCCTCTACAGACACTGCTTAGGGCCCGAAGGCAACACTGCAGGGTTAGGAGAAACAATTACAGAAGTAGCACTTCACAGCAATGAAGGAGAGCGAGCACCTCTCGTAGACATATTCATAGCCCGTAGGCCATACTACAGGGTTAGGCAAAATAAAGTCTACAGGAAGGTTAGCAGGTTCACTACCCTGACTTTTGTTACTGATTAATTGCGTACATACGAATCATACGTCTTCCTTACGGAATTAGACATGTTTACTGATTAATTGCGTACATACGAATCATACGTCTTCCTTACGGAATAGACAAAGTCTCACACTCCTTACATGACAAATCTCAACAAAGAAGCAAGACCCATACCCCTCGTACATACCAAGTGCGGATCTACCGAAGCTTTCGGTAGCCACACCCTATCTTTGCAGACAACCCCGTCTGAAACTAGCCTAACTAGATTCAGATATTTTATGCAAAAATGAATCAAATTCAAATCAATTTAAGATAGCGTATGCCTAGCCACAAATCCCACAAATCCAAGTAAATAAATCAAAAGACAATTAGGATACTTAGCGGCAATGAAGTTTCCAAAATCCTAAGACGGAGGTACTGAAAACAGGTGTTTTCAGCACCAGCGACAGAAAAATTATGAATAGAAAATGGGAATGGTTCCTGATACCCGCCTCCCAGCGGCGGGAATGGGTACTAACCACCTGGCCGACCACTGCGTGTGTCGGAAGTTTTTAAAATTCTGTCGGACTTCAGAAAATACAGCTATATATATATCTGACAGGTAAGTTTCATGAACAAACCAGAAAATATTACATACAACTAAGTGCAAGATGAATATTTTAACAGAACAGCTTTAGTTAGGCAGACAATAATTCTTGGCATAAAAATCTAACAAGTTCCAACCCACATTTTTTCAACTAGAAAACCTCGTTGCTTAATACCCACTGGTTCCATGCAACGTAAAAACACCATACAAACAAACTATAAAACCTCTCCTAAAGCTGCCTAAGTGGAGGATGCTGAACTGATCTAAATACAAGTACTGCACAGTATGCTGTTTAACAAAATAGTTCATCACTGCCTAACAGAAGTTACTTTAATTAGGAAAGACAGCACCTAATTATGGAACAAAAAATACTTCCACAAAACTACATAATGACAATACTATTACTAAAATTTCTTCTACAATGATGTACTAAACCAGTTACCAATGTAACAAGCCAAATTAATAACACTAATTGCCTATTAAAGCAAGATTCGAATATCTCGTAAAGAATTAAAAATCAATAAATTTTAATACAATCGCTATAACCAATGCCAACATCCATTTTAACCAAACAGGAAAGCACAACTAATTTACAAATGATTGATTTAATGACATGACACTGGAGCCACACATGAGAACATGAATGAATACAGACAAAGATATTGTGCTTACTGTAATACACTTAGGATACGCCGCGGTAATATGACTGGTGGCAAAGTCTAGAAGGGTAAAATCTCCAGCTAGCCTACTGGAAATGCAAAATGTTTAGGTTAGCTACTTTAAGAGACACTGTGATACTATGTAACATAAGTAATTAAAGTTTCCCCAAAAATACACTCATGTATAAAGAATCTGATGAGATGGCATCAGAACATTCAATGCGTTGTGACTATTACTAGTCGTGGGTGTAATGGATGGAAGGGGGGGGGGGGGGGTGTAAGGAGGAGCAAAGGCCTTGGGAAGGTTCGGTGCCCAAGCTCAGAGGAACAGTTAGGTTATGATATACTATGATTGGCACATTAACTGCCTACTTTCCCTGAAATGCAAACACTTTGATATTGTAAAAATAATTATAAAGCAAACAGAATAATCTCTATTCTGTACGTCGCCCCAATAACTAAAAATTTTAAAGAACTAAAGATAAGTTGTAGATGTAATAAAAAAAAAATAAAAAAAGAAAGAGGAAAATAAATGTTATGCTACAACCTTAGGGCCAAGCCTTTGAGCAATAGACAACAAATGGACAGGATACCCCCTTATGGACAAATCTGAAAGGCCCGCCCCAAAAATAAATACAGGAACCCCTTTAAGCTACCCCCAAATCTTTTCTTAACCCTAGCCTAAGACCAGATAGCTGAAGGTACCGTATTGTATGTAATGTACTATTTGTGTATGTATAATGAATGCTATGTATGTACAGGAGTAACAAAATTACACGAAAATTGCCAAATTACTAGTACTATTGAGTGGCAGTACAATGTAAGTCTGAACATGTGTCCCAGACTCCCATTTACATTTTGTCCAGGTTTTGCTTTCTATGTAAAGTGCAATATATACTTTATACAGCTACTGTGTATACCATATGTATGTACTGCACTGTACAGTGTACAATTTACAACACAGTGCACTTGAATATCACTGGGCTTTCCCATCCCCTTCTACTGCACAAAAGTTAATCAGTATAAAACACTCACTAGACTAATCAACTTTGGTGTAATGCTCTGCCAGTTAGCTTAGCTGAGCAGTTTTTTTTTTTTTCTTATGGTGTTATGCATCTACAATTTGATTATTACTTTGTATATCTGAGTGGGTAAACTTATCAGTGCAAGGGCCACATTCAAAAATTCACATTTTTATAGGGCCGCTTAGTATAAAAAGCAAAATTATTAATATTTAAAATACCTAGATATAATGCAAGGCTTTTAAAGGAAAACTGTAATTTTTAGTAATATTTTAACGTACTTTAGAAGATTCATATGAAATGCATTTATTTGAAAGAGTAGTAACTTCACATGAAACACATTTTAAAGACAAAATAGCCTCCCTCTTTCAAATTGAGTAAAGTAAATTTGAAAGAGGAAAGCCTCATGAATTCCTTGAGCGGCCCGAGGGTCGTAATTTGCTCACAACTGTTGTAAATCCATTCACACACTGTGTGCTTTCATTTACATTTGCTCCTTAGTGTAGTTAAAACATAGGTACTACCCTCTTGCCTTGAAAAAGGTGCAGTCCAGGTGCAGATACGTGAAAGATTCCTGTTGCCTAGGGAAGCAAAGTGAATATGTATCTGATTCAAATTTAAGAATGGCCTAATGATTGTAAACTACCATTGGACTAGGCTATATGAGGCCTACCAAATTCACAGGGGCGCTGCAAAGAACCTTCAGTAATGCCTACAGTACACTGACAACACTACCTCTATAGATAGGGGGTAACAGAGCAGAAGGGTTGCACACATTCGATCTATTTCTAAATAACAAATACCTACACCTTAACCTAAACTGTCCTAGGGTGCCATACCCTGCCTTGGCCGGAGGATGATGAAAAACCTCCTCCAGACTTTCCTAATGTGATATTCTGCATAATAGAACAGTCTTTGCAAAATATGCAGTTATACCCTTATGTAACCAGAAAAAATAAAGTATATTTAAATATGTTAAAGAGGAGACCTAAAGTTGACTTTGGAGTGAATAGCTAAAATGTTTGCTTAGGGTCAAGATGAAGTCTGGAGAGTGACAACACACGTCCTTTTGGTGCATTAAGGCTAACATGTTGATAATATGTTATGGAGATATGGGAAGTGAATCGATGACGCGAACGACCTTAACCTGACGTCTACCCGAAGGTAGCCATAGGCCTGGCCTTAGCATTAGGTAATGTTTACGAGGTAAAGGATGGGTATACCTAGGTAGGCCGACTCATTTGAATATCATTTGGCAACAACAAAATATATCCTTTAAAAACAGGACTGTCATCGTATTAAAAGGTTATTTGCATTGATTACCAATGCTAAAGACGCATCGTCACGCAGCAGATAAGGGCAAAATAGGCATAGTAGGTCGCCTTCACGATAGGTCGGAATCGAACACATCGGTTCTCTTGGACCGGTGTCCAAATAAACGAACATTCATATAAAGGCAGGAATTAACATGCAAAATCATTCCTTAAAAGCTGCCGTTTCATCAAGACGCTTCAAGGTCATAGTGGTATAAATCAGCTAATACCTACAATATTAATATCCAAAGGTAGCAATTTCAGCATTCCTAACTTCGGCCTCTTCGCGTTCGGATGCCCTAAAGCCTTTATTTACAGTATTCAACTCTTTTAGAACGCAGGTAGTACCTAAAATAATTTTATATCTGATATCAGTTTTAATATTTGTTGCATGTTACTTGCAAGACGTTGTATATATTTGGACCATCAAATTATCAACTATTTTTTTCCTTTCTTACAAAGTCTCTACCTTGCTGGTGAAGAGTTGAAGATCTTCCAGACATTCCAATAATGCTAGGGTAGGGGCATTTAAACTTTTTTTTCCAGATAAGATAAAAAAATAAACAATCACCATGCTTCGGGCACATGTGTTAAAGATGGGTATAAAATGCCTATAAGACATGCAAAAAAAAAAAAGTCGTCACTATAGACAGGGTTTTTATACGAACCAGAAAATGCAAATGTATACAAATGGGGTTTTTCTGATTGTTCACTGTTGCATAATTGTAGATTTCCAATTTTAGTTTAACGTTTTGACTGCATTACCGCTTTCTTTGTAAGTCAAAGAAACACGTATATGCAGTACACAGAAATAAAACTTATCCTTCGGCAACCAAACTTAATTATTACATTCAGTTGCATTCACAGATCACAATTACCACCTTAGCAACCAGCAATAGCACAAAATTCTCACCAAGGTAAAAAGAAACGTATGGTTGCACCCCTGTCTTAACAGCTCAGTAACAGGTGCTCTGCACAACTTCGATAACCAAGGTAAAGTGACTGACCGAGCCCACGAACCGCAGACTGGGATGTTTAAATAAACTAGTTGGCAAGTCTATTCAGCCTTGGGTAGATTTCACATGGGCAAGCCAGATTTTGTTGTCTTCGAGATATTCACAGAAATGACGTTTACGAAAACAATCCACTCTTTTATATACCCTTAATTTTGCGTCTGGTTTGTTACAGACGTTTTTACGACGATACTTGGCAAATTGCCAGCTTGCAAATTTGCAGTTTTGTTTACCATTTTCATCATGTATGCACTTACCGTGCTAAGGAGGTTTTCTGTTCGTCATTCCACAAAGGAATCAGTTTTTAAGGCTGTTACGCAGACAGACACACACACACCAACACAACACGTAGGGGAAAAAAATACAGACATTCCTATCGCGCTAATATCAATTCAGCACAATGTTTCTCTTGGATTTCGTTGTTGTTGCGCCGATACTTCGACAATTCGTTCGTTCTTCAAGCTTAAAAAAAAAAAAAAACTTTGCCATTTGCTCCCTGTTATATCGACTAGTTAACCCTGGTTCATGTATAAAATATTCCATTAGATTCCACAGCCACACCCTTTGTCTGAAGTCGAGCACCACAATTCTCGTGCAAATAATCTCGATGCACATATCGGCTGGTAAAAAGCTACGTAGTTAGCCACTGCTTTATTCAACTCTCAACGCTGTATGCAAGAAATTTCCATATCTGGTGCTACCGACCAGAAAACTAATCAGCGTCACGTCTAACTCCTACAAACACTGCATCACCATGTCTGTCTCACGTAAGCATCGGAGTTCGTGCACACTAATAGTACTATGTTATGACAGTTTTGTTAAAACCGGACAGTGGCTGAACTGTGGGCGACTGTTAAGGATATTTTGCTCCCTCCGACTGAAATAAAGAAGTCAAAATAAAAAATTTTTATGGTCTTTGGCGAAAATGAAAATTCGTCTAAAACAGAATAACTTTTAGAAACCTAGTTATAGTAGATAGGAATTCTTCATAAACTTCATTTCACATCGCCTAAACCTGAACGCCGCTCTTGACATCTTTGTTTTTTCTTTTTATTTGGCAATTCACAATTTGAAAGGTTGTTCGCTCACATGAATCGACTCATCGTGGAGTGAAAATATTTTGTAAGTCAGCAAAATTAGAAAAAGAAAATATCTCCCAAAAACTGTCTGATTCCTCAGAAGGGAGAGGTTGCTTAAAATACTGATTGCTCTAAGCAATGGTTCACCTTGTAGGCGCTATAACCTAACCTGAAATTGTAAGCATCGTGAAACAAATTCTATGAAAAGTTCGAATCGTTCGCTGGTCTTGTCAAATTCAAAATTTCTTCATGTTGTTTACAAATAGGCCAATATGTCACCAAGAGCTCACACTCCTAGAGAAGCTTACTTTGGGAAGCCCGGAGCCCATGGTAGCTATACCTATCCATGGAATTGCTACAACTGAAATCAAATCCCTCTTTACCAGATAATTCCGTAATTCCAAGGAAGAATGGTCCCATGTCGTGAATGGTCACCTCTCTCTCTCTCTCTCTCTCTGTGGCTTCTGTAGATACCTACATCTTCCTCTCCTCTCCCCTCCTCTCCTCTCTCTTCTCCTCCTCCTCTCCCTGGTCTTCTTGTTAGGAATCTACCTCTCCCCCCTCTTTTCCTCTCCTCTCTGTGCCCTTCTGTAATAACTATAGACATTCTCTCTCTCTCTCTCTCTCTCTCTCTTCTCAATCCTAGTCATATACTGGCCTTTTAAGGACATGCTAATCATTAAATACTTACGGAACACACATTATTGACACGAGTACAGAAACAAAGCTAGATAACATCTTGGTTTTCAGCTGAATAGATTTTTTTTCTTTTTTACCACATGTATTAGGGCTTGTGCCTTGTATGATAAGGCGCCCTATGAGGTAATGTTAGACTTGCGATAATCTATACGCTAAGTCGGTTGGTATTGCACTTCCATCTTCAATGGAGTGTCTGGGGTTTTGTAGATCACTTACGAAGTCGGTATTATCTTTACGACGATGTGTTAAACTCATGGTTCGGTGAGGTTCTTGTAGAAAACACTAAGTATAAAAAATTATATATTCTTCTGAAGTTTTACATGGTGAAGATCAGATATGATTGTACAAGTCTTCTAATAACGATAGCTTGATCGCTTCTGCCAATGATGATGGCTAATCCTATTCCTCTACATGATAAAGCTTAGGTAAAGAGGTACAGGTCTTCTAAGGACGATAGCTAACTCTGTTCTCCTCGTCTACCATCTCTGTTACAAGTTATGAAGGAATAGACAGTAGTTCGAACATATGAACATACATACCAATGACATAGTTTCATACGAACACACAATCAAATGAGACACGCTACAGATCACGTAGGCCGTTTGAATCATAGGTCGGGGTAGTTGTCTCAAGCAGGGAGCTTGGACTGTTTCAAAACAAATGAATGACCACAGATGACGGCATGTCAACTTAGCCTACATACTTATTGTATACGTCATCTTTAGCGTCTCTAGTCTGATCACATTCCTGCAAGCAATCTTTTATATATATGGACTAACATTGCCATATTTTTTGTTATTATGTAAAACACTTACATTATGCTCGGTCCAGCTACCAAAACCAGCTACTGAATATTACTCAAACTGACTTGCATTTGACTTATAGGAGTGTGATACAGACACTATGTGATATATATATATATATATATATATATATATATATATATATATATATATATATATATATATATATATATATATATCAGTAAATAAAAAATTCATGGTGTACATGAAATGATTCAAGTAATAAAATATAAAACAATGATATGGTAAATATAGTGATCACGTGATAGATAATGATACAGTTTTTCACTTCATCTCTTTAAGATACTTATGCTACAGAAAATACTAATGTACTCTGATAATTGCATAGAATGAAGATTAACATGATAAAAATCATATTTTAACATAAAAAATTTCATATGAATTGATAAAATTATTAATGTTTATGCTGATTGATTCGTTGATTTTTATGCTAAATGTTATATATCTGATTCATTAATCAATATACTAACCCATATATAACTGCAGATATTGGTATGATAAAAGGTAACAGATTGATTATAGGCTACCTGATTGTTTATACATATGTATATGGATTCAATATAATTATGATTAATATATGTGCACTTTAAATAGAGATTCCTATTGCGTACACGCAAAGAATATATTCGATTCTGTTTATTTATGATCATTTATATATAGATTCCTAGTGCGTACACGCAAAAAATATATTTCGATTCTGTTATTTATGATCATTTATATATATAGGATACATGACCGAGGTTATACTACTTCACATTTAACTAGCTTTCGAACCACTTTTCGTCCATTACACAGTTCCAGACAACCACCTTTAGCCAAATGAAACGGCCTTTTTCAATGGTTAAAACAAGGGGAAAATTTGCCTGGGCGGGTCCAACGTTCCATTTTGCGCTCATACTTATTCTCTGCATCCTAAGCTACACGATTACGTTCGCGATGAATAAAAAAAACATCCCCAGCACGAGTCCTTCGCCAGCAAAGTAGAGTTGAATATCCTTCGGGTCGTAATTGTCGGAAGTATGTCCCTTTCGTAGTCGATTCCGACAGTCGCTGGAGCGTTCCGCATCAAAACGAGATTAACGACGAGATACGGTGTCGGTCGAAGAAGTCCATGAAATTCCTTTCACATTGTAGGCGGTTGTTACTTGACTGTAGTCGTCCGCTGCGACGAACGATTTTTTGAAGTTGCGATGTGAAACTCTCGTACTGCAGGATACTGTAACCAGGTTCCATTAATCAGCCTGCAAGTGAAATTATACTTGTCACAAGGGCAAAGTAAATTCAGACGACATCCAAATACAGGGGAGGGAAGAGAGCCATTTAGACCAGACTTAACCCACATGAATTCGCTGATATTTTGGAATTCAAAAGAGTCCGCTGTACAAACTTTTTTATCCATGGCATTAACAATGAGTGAACCTATCCAGGTCTATGATGACTGTAAAAATATCCATAATTATAAAAAATAAACAGATATTCAATACGAATCTCAAAGAAAATTCGATATTACTGGTAGTAAGTTACTAGACAAAGAAGTGGAAAATGGAGCTATTTGTAAGATTGCCAGGCAACATAAGAGTCAAAGAGAAGATTAATCATGATTCTGTATTTCTCTATGCTAACTGAAATTAAGTTGTGATAAAATCTGATCCTATGTGCCCTAACAAAAGTTTCATATTCAATTTTCTCGTGCGCATCCTCTGAGGTTAACTTTTAAAACATTATTAATAGGTAAGAGATGCAACGAAAAAACCCACTATGTAACTAATTTCTATATAAACTTTGGGTTTTTCAAGAAAATGTAACATTTTCCCATGAATGTGATTTACCTGGATTGTAATAAGCTAATGTTGCAAGTAAATAATCCATATCCATATCGTGATACTTCTAAATGTCTATGAGGTTCGGAAAAAATTAATTCATTTTGATGTTATAGAAATTCTATTTCCTTATTTTGTTTATTAATTTTAAAAATGATTGCAAGTTGCATTGCGCACACCGATGACACTTGTACCTAACGTCCTGCCTTGCCCATGAGAAGTTCGGGCTAAGCATTCCTTTCTCCAGTCAATCTGCTTTTGCAAGCAGAGACGACACACAGATGAAGCCTGTGTAAGCAGATTATTGAGGTTAAAAGGAACAAATGCTGATACGGCAATGATGACGTCGTCACTTGGCAGGAGATTGCTCTCAGCCAGCTAAGAGTTACGTTACTTGCTGTAAGAGATACGACTTTAGGATAAATTTTTTGTTTTTTAATACTCGACCCACATGAGAAGAATGTCTGAAAAAAAACAGTACCAAAATTGAACAATATATTAGTTTCATGCTGGAAATCTGCATAATTGTAATTATGTTAAATTAAATATTCCTTATTCAAACTAATGAAAAAAGGTTTCCATACAAATTCTATATATATTATTAGCCCTGTATAAGATTCATATAGGATTATTCCATAGATAACATTTTCACTTCTAGACTTCCTGACTTTTAAAATCTCTTTTATTTTATTTTATTTATTTTTATTTTATTTATTATTTTATTTATTTATTTATTTTTTTAATTTTTTTTTTTGTTTTTTTTCATTGACTACGAATATAAATCACCGGGACAGACAATATGTCAGTAGGTTTTGATATGTGTTTGAACTTTTAGCTTATTTGTCATTACTAAAGCGTTAAGTTAGAGTTCAAATCTTTACGCATATATATTTGGATATTTAATTATCTATGGTTACGTTTTTTGCTTATTGATTTTATCGTGATTCCTTTTTTATTATAATTTGTAACCCTTCCGACTTCTTACGGAGTGTATTATATTGACTCCACTTGTATCCATATTTATCTTATTTTTTATATTTATTTATTTATATATTTTTTTATATATATTTGATAAATTAATGGTTGGCTTGAATATGTGGAAAAGTGTTCTAGCGGCGTACCGTATAAGGCCTACTTGCGGCATCAATTCTATAGATACAAGATATAAATGATAAAGGTATTTAAAACCGCGAGAACCGCTATAATCCAGTCCGGATCCAACATCACGAGTTGTAACTCGTAAGACATTGACACTTCCTATTTAATTATCCGGTATTCTACCAAAACCGATTGACTCTTGGGTGATAAATATATTATTGGTTTTCTTAATGGAAAGGAATTCATTCACAACGTGTTAAGGAGATTATTATTGATTTACACCACCCGAGTCACAGATTATTATGTGTTGAATTCCATATTTACAGATTTAGCACTCATAAATTATTCGTAACGCACTCAATTGCCGGTGTTTTTGTTTTTAGTGCTATTAATTCTATATAACGGGTCAAGGAACTATTAACACTAAGAAGTGTTTATTCCCTCTGTCAGACTCGTAATTCTGTAATAATTCTACGTATATTCTTTCAAGGATTGATTTTTGCACACGGATAGGCCCCTAAACTGACAGGTGTCTTAGTGTATCCTTTGTTTTCAATGACACGTGTTACAATCAGTTATGTGCTTTTTTATATCTGTAAGCACTGTAGGCCAGTAAAAATAGTGATTTGGCTTTCTGTGACATCATAGGAACCCTGGATGACGGAATGCAACCAGTTTAGGACGATTGGTATGAAAGAGATTATTACTACTACCTGGTCGTTAGTCATCTGCTGTGTTCTTCGGGTTTACCTCGTCACAGACCTACATATAATATTACATTTGATTACATTATTCTGATACACATACTTTAAATATACTTTTGCTTTAGGGTTTCTGCTCGAAGTGTTTATTGGTTTGCTTAGCCGCTGACCCTGTTTCCGTTTCGAAGTGTTTATTGTTTGGTGTTATTGTTTTGCTTACTCTGTTTCCGGGTTTTCGAAAAGTGGTTTTAATTGAGGGGGGGGGGGGGGGAGTTTTTTGGGAGTTTTATGTTTCCCCCCCTGTTGACTCTTGCTTTGTTCAGTTTGTAACAGTTCTGCGCTCCAACCCAGATATTCAATGCTCGCGATCTCTGGGTTAAGGAATTTTCTTGTTTAGATACGGTTTAACAATAGGTACGGATGTTTCTATATCTTTTAGTCTAATTAATGGTTCTTTGCTGTATGGTGCGGGATTGCGGGATAATGCGTCAGCTATGATAATTGCTTCACCAGGTAGATATCTTATCTTGGCTCCAAAGACCTGAATGATCATTTGTCACCGAGTTTTCCTTTTGGAACTGTGATTAAAGCCTTTGAAAAAACTCGGTAAAGGACTCATGTTCAGTAAGGACTTTATCAGGATAGCCATAGATTATGAACTTAAAATGTACTAGTTAGTTAAAGATACCTAGCCCTTCCTTGCCTATTACTGCATATTTACTTTCAGAGGGCTTTAGTTTACGTGAATAAAAAGCTATAGGAAAGAACTGTTTATCATATTACTGAAGTAGTATCCCTCTTACCCCCTTGGTCTGAGGCGTCTGTTGCAATAAAAAAAAAATTTCCTTATTTAAATCAGGGATTTTTAAGTGTTAGGTAAGCTGCAATTATTCCGCTTTTAAGATATCGAACGCCTGTTGATGCTTTTTAAGACCATAATAAATCTACGCTCTTCTTCGTAAGATCTGTTAAAGGAGCTGTCATGATTGAAGAGTTACATATTTTACATACGATTGTAATACCCACTACAGCGCCAAAGTGCTGTATCCCCCTTTTACGTTAATAGGTACCGGAAAGTTATGAATAGCCGACACCATTACCATGGACCACTTTAAGACCTTGACTAGACACATAAAACCTAGATAAACATGTTTCGGTTTTTTAAAAACTCATTTAGATATTTTACTCTGAGATTATTTGTCTTTGTCTCTGTAGCACTAGCTCTACTTTATGTGAATGTACTTCTAAGGTATTAGAAAAGATTACAAGATCATCCCATATAGGCATGTAGGTTATCCCCTAAAAGTCTCCAAACACTATATTGTAATTGGGGCGCAACGTAAGCCGGAGGCATACGTAAAAAATTGATAATGTCCCTGAGTGTGCTGAAAACGGTGTATGAGGTACAATCACTTAGGTAATGGTATCTGGTAAAAAAAAAAAGCTTTTAAGTAAGTACAAGTTGGTGAAAAAAATTTATTCTAACCTAACAGAGATAAGATGTCGTCGGTACATCGCACTGGAAACTATCGGGAGTCGTTTCCTTGTTTAAGCGACAGAATCTACGCAGATACGCGAAATCCGATCTTTTATGGCATGACATTTTGAGGGAAAATTATATGGGCTTATTTGATTTCCTAATGACTCCTATTACTAACATTTTTCAACTTCGTCATTTATCTCTATTTTTGAAATTTCATTGAGAGTCTACACGAAGGTATCGTATATAGCTTTATGTTTGTCCTTAGACCGTATTTTGTGTTAAATTACATCCGTTTTTTTCCAGAGATCACTCGCCAGTGGAGAAACTTCCTGGTATTCAGGTAAAAGATAAAAAAAAATTCTGCTGAATCACCTCTGCTTGAATGACTTTACGGATATTACTTTAGATAGATTATCAGAGAAATTCATCCACGACCGGTTGGGCGTGATTAAAAATTAGCAACAATAAAAAATGCGATATTTATAACTTCCGTATCCCGATATTGTATACTTTTAGGGCTTTGTTCGCGGGAAATCGTTATATTTCAGAGTGTCCCCCGGGAAGGATTTAAAATTTCATTTCCCAGCAAAGTCTTTTTACACGCCACTAAGACATTCGAGGGTGCATGCTTCTCGAGATTTTGCGTGCAAAGTGCGACTGCGGTTTGTGGGGAGAATTCTGTTGGGTCATTTGAACAATGTTACGATTTTATGAGACAATGTATAGTTCCTTTATATAAGTTATATTTGATTAACTGTCTCATTTTGTTCAAACGGATTTTCAATATGTTTGAAGGTTTATAGGATTTCCCTTTGATAAACACGCCTTATTTTGCAGGATGTAAGATATATTTTGTATACCCCTAGATGGATCTTACAATTGCACTAGATACAGATCAAAGTTTTGTTTTTTATACTATAGAGGTATCTGTAAGCGCTCGCTTATCCGGAACTTTCTCAGTTAGGGAAGTTCGAACAACAGACGGTGAGTCCGTAAATACATGGATAATACGTGTACTAATGAAATAAATCAAGATATTCTAATTTTTACGGCGCGTACAGTCGGGCTTAATCCACCACTACTTATAATAACTTATGTATTAA
Organism: Macrobrachium nipponense; assembly: GCF_015104395.2. Lineage (NCBI taxonomy): Eukaryota > Metazoa > Arthropoda > Malacostraca > Decapoda > Palaemonidae > Macrobrachium > Macrobrachium nipponense. The sequence continues at coordinate 21,842,836 of NC_061103.1, forward strand.
AAAAAAAACGAAAAACCTGCTCTGATTACTTTATACGCTCGTGTGATGCATAGGGAAATTCCTTTTTAATTTTAAAAAGGTATTTGGGATGTATGATCCAACATCGCTTTTTCCCCACTCTGCTAGAGTCGCTTATTGTGTGGAATTTGCTTTGCTTTGAACACTTCGGCAGTTTTTTTGACTGACCTTTGACCGCTTGACTAGGTGACCCAGTCACCGAGTTTGCTTGTTTGATTCTGAACGGGCTACTGTTTTCTATTTCTTTTTGTAATAATTGGGATCCTTCTCTTTATTACCATCGGCAACGTATTGTGTGTTTTTAGCATTATGTTGCTGGTTACGTATAAAGCAATGAATGACGAACTATTAGGAACTGAGCGATTACTAATAAGACAAGTTATAACTACTGCATACAATATTAACTGTTTGTACTTCATTCTTTGCTAAAATTTGAAATAGTGAGGGATCCTGGTCAGCCGCATTTAGCCTGATGAAAGTTTTTTACAGACATGTTATTCCTTGCAATCCAGCCATATTTTTAAAGTTGAGTTGAGTCATTGAGGTTCGATATTTTGTTATAACTCAAAAAACTCAAGGCAAAACTGCGATCGGGGCGAACCTTGCAAAGGAGCATTTATTGTCATGACCCGAAATAGTGTTACCTCTAATTTATCTAGGTTTGTACGGGTGTTCCACTTGTGTTTTGTGTGTTTTCTAATCACTACGGTGCTTAACGACCCTATCCATGCATCTGTATAAATACAGACGTCCACTGCGTAAACGCATATTCACTGTTTTAATATGATTTGTTACTTAAGGGATTAATAATCACCCAAAAGAAAATGATAAAATTAACATAGTATATGATTATGATATTTCAGTAGACTTCTGGAAACAGACACTCAAAGATAAAAAAACTCGCAGTAGCGAAATCTCAATGATGTAGATAATTTCTGTAAAAAAGTAAGATTAAGAATGTCTAGTAAACTTCAGCCACAGGAATAACGAAATTCGACCTGCAAAGGAACACTCAAAGTTACTCCAAATGAATAAAAATTGTACTTAGCTTGCTTTTTGTGGGAAGTCACGGTGTTCCGATAACGACACACGGCCTTGGTCCTCCTTCTCTATTTAGCGGATGACCTGGTTTGGCTTCAGTTTTCCCCCGTGCGCGTTGTTTCGATGATTCGAGCCCTTGAAAGATCCGATGCTGCAGACGCTTCGGTTTGTTTCTTGCAGTGCCGGAAACGCTCACTAACGATGTTTTCTTGAATGATTCTAATGAGAGACGAAGTTTCCGTTGCCGTAGGAAAAGGACACGTCGGTTTTGTTTCTTGAAGTTATTCACTAAACGATGATACTAAGTTGCTTGACGAATCTCTTGCTTTCGTCGTCGTTAAAGAGTTCTTGTTGTTTTCTGAAGTCGCTCACTAACGATGATACTAGGTTGCTTGAAGAATCTGCTGCTTCCGTCGTCGTTAACTTCTTATGATACATGATTTATTATTCTGGTTTTTTCTTTCGTAGGACGTTGTAGAGTTCTTCTGGTAACGCTGGCCACCAATATTAGGGCTTGTGCCTTGTATGATAAGGCGCCCTATGAGGTAATGTTAGACTTGCGATAATCTATACGCTAAGTCGGTTGGTATTGCACTTCCATCTTCAATGGAGTGTCTGGGGTTTTGTAGATCACTTGACTGAAGTCGGTATTATCTTTACGACGATGTGTTAAACTCATGGTTCGGTGAGGTTCTTGTAGAAAACACTAAGTATAAAAAATTATATATTCTTCTGAAGTTTTACATGGTGAAGATCAGATATGATTGTACAAGTCTTCTAATAACGATAGCTTGATCGCTTCTGCCAATGATGATGGCTAATCCTATTCCTCTACATGATAAAGCTTAGGTAAAGAGGTACAGGTCTTCTAAGGACGATAGCTAACTCTGTTCTCCTCGTCTACCATCTCTGTTACAAGTTATGAAGGAATAGACAGTAGTTCGAACATATGAACATACATACCAATGACATAGTTTCATACGAACACACAATCAAATGAGACACGCTACAGATCACGTAGGCCGTTTGAATCATAGGTCGGGGTAGTTGTCTCAAGCAGGGAGCTTGGACTGTTTCAAAACAAATGAATGACCACAGATGACGGCATGTCAACTTAGCCTACATACTTATTGTATACGTCATCTTTAGCGTCTCTAGTCTGATCACATTCCTGCAAGCAATCTTTTATATATATGGACTAACATTCCATATTTTTATTATGTAAACACTTACACATGCATACCTCAAATCACGCCAGTTGCCAAATCCTTCATACTAAATTAAGTTCCCACCCAGCAGATTAAGCATGTAGGTCTGGATAAAAATAGAATATATTGTAAATGAAAAAAGGGTCAACTTGCGGTAGGAAAGGTCCATTCATTAAGATCATACAAAAACAATGAATCGGGCACTTTTCTCTTGGCCTTCTGTCTTCGATCTACCCGACTTGTACCGAAAGCTTTATCGTTTCAAACTATAGTTTCCAGTACCAATGAAAACGTTTCGTGCGCTGTCAAATTTTTATCTGCCCTAGTTGATTTATTAGGAGTACGTTGGCTTACAAATCAACCTCTCTCTCTCTCTCTCTTAGTGGCAAAACGTCCGCTATAGGTTAAGTCTCTCTTGTTTTTGAATCTGGAAACTAAAGTAGGTATTGACCACGATCCAGCCACTACTTCGAACAGAATTACAGCCAGGAGTATTGATACCTACACTCTGTTTTTTTCCATCTGTCCATCCGCCTGTGGTGGTCGCGCATGGTAACACTGCGTCCCTGGCTTTAAATAGTTACGCTGTCTGTAAGTTTTAGGTAGATAAAAGGATATCTGGGTTTACATTTGCAACTGAAAAGTGTTTTAATAATTTACTGTATACGAATTACACCTTTAATATTCGAAATAGAATATTATTCAAAGCCCGGGACGCAGTGTTACCATGCGCAAACACCACAGGTGGATGGACAGATGGAAAAAAAAAAACAGAGAAGGGGGTATAGGTGAGAGGAAATAGTTACTATCCTCTTTCTTCATCACCTGGTCCTTATACGCTCTAAGTACCGGTGTTAACTATCTTCAGCGACCCTATATAGTTTTCAAGTTCACCTCAGTACATGTTTTGTTTAGTCATTCACTTGGAATGAAGATGAGGACCCCTTAGAACATTGTATAAACTCTCGTGATAGAGAGTTTTTCCCAGTTATTATTATATCATTCAGCATACGTACACATTCACGTGAAACACGCCAAGTAGCCCATTTATTTAGTAAGATAGTTTCCAATGCCTAGGTATAGGGCGTTGAAAAGGGATGATCACGATTAAAAGAAAAAGCATCATACTGATGATAACGACAACTGCCTCTTATTTTTCACTTATTTCTCTAGGTAACATTTTAAAAAATCTAACTTCCACCGTTGTTAAGGTGTTCAAAACTTCACTCAACTCCCACTTTCTTCCGTTCCTTGAATTCAACTCACTCCTTTCTGATCAGCAGTATAGCTTCACCAAGACTAGGCCTACTGTTGACTTTCCATGTTTCACTGATGTTTCACTCCTTTTCCCTGCGGGATCCCGGGAAATAATTGTTACCGCTGAAATCTCCGTTTGACGGAGTATGGCACAAGGTTCTTTAGACTAAACTAACTCTCCCTCCATATTTCGTCTTCGTTCACCTTTTCTGTTGGCAAGTCATGTTTGGTCCTCCCGTCATTTATTAAGTCTGATTGGATGAGCAAATCTCATTATTCTCGGTTGTTTTCTGAAGAGAATTTCATTCCACCTCTCACTTCCTCGAGTTTCTATTTTATCTTGGAGAGTGAGAGATTGTTCGGGTTGCTAAATGTTCCTCCATAGCATTGGTGCACTGTTTAGATCCCCCCCCCCCCCCCCTCTCTCTCTCTCTCTCTTTATGTAAAGGTTGTTATTCCTGTCGCAACACTGTTGAGTTCTAAGGATTTTTTTACCTTCTCATTTAGCATCGTATCATCAGTCTGGCTACCTAACTTCTCCTAATTTATTCTCTGGAAATCGGTAATCCTTACATTAGGTAACTCACATCAGTGACATTTTCCTCCTTTCTACTACTAAGATTTGGAATTCTCTTTCAACTTTTGTTTTGCCTTCTCTTATAATAATCAGTCTTCCGCGAAGAGACGCATAAATTGCAGATTTCTTACAGTGAACAGCGGGCCATCAGAATATAGATGTTAAAAAAAGTGCCGGTTTCTTGGCTGCAATAAAGTTTTCTGAAGATCTTATAATGCTGTATGAAACACAGCCGCGGCCCATGAAACTTTTAGCTACGGCCCAGTGGTGGCTTGTACTGTTGGGATCTACAGCGGTGACAGACGCACGACCTTGACTAACTTTAACTTTAAATAAAATTAAAATTACTGAGGCTAGAGGACTGTGATTTGGTACGTTTGATGACTGGAGGGTGGATGATCAACATAACATTTTGCAGCCCTTTTGCCTCAGTGGATTTTAAGATCTGAGGGTAGACAGAAATAGTGCAGGCAGAAAGACAGTCATCTGGAGCTGATGCCCGTTCACAGGTGGATCAACTGGTGGTCGGCATACACACACACACACACACACACACACACATATATATATATATATATATATATATATATATATATATATATATATATATATATATATATATATATATACACACACACACACACGTGAGGGTGGGGAGAGAGAAAGAAAGTGTTCTTTGAATATATAAAAAAAAAATTAAATAGGCTGCCGGGATAACGTTTATGTCAGAAAATTGATAAAATGAGGAAGAAACGAAGAAGAAAAGAATAAGACCAATTTCTTGCGTCTTTTAGACGTCTCAGTCCGTCAAGTGGCCGTCAAACGTTGATCCTCCCTCGCAGAAGCACCGTGATTGACGTTGGAGTAACACCGAGCTAAAAGAAAGGGTTTTCTCTGATAACCTTGAAAAACATATTCAGAACCATGTTTATGAAAATTCTCTTCAGAACTGGTTGGATGGATTCTTGCGTGGTCTCAAAGTCCGCCTGTATGACATGAAAGGCTGCCATTGATACGCCATTTACTTTGAAGGGAAAGAAAAATTTTACATCTCGTTCAAACTACTCTTGTTTAAGCAACGATTTGTTACTCGTACATAATCATTATTATCGCTGACATAAATCTGCAGAGGCAGATTATCGGAACAGATATACGGTATTCTTTTCGTGGAAAGGAGGAGATAGCACAGTGAGAGGAGAGAGACGAAAGAATGTCAACAACACGTAAGTACACGGCGCAGTCTGCGCTAGCACCGCTTCCCCCCAGACAGCTGCAAAAGGCTTCTTCTTCAATCGTGTGACGGGCAAGGCGAGAAGAGGATCCCGGGCATTATTACCCACCCCAACACCGGTAAAAAACAGCCAGGTACAGGATCTTAGCAAAAGTGGCTTGCCGACGTCTTCTTTGCTTAGTAACTTTAGATGGATCGGGCTTCTTTTAAAACAGAAGAGCTCCGTCTGGGATGACGCACATTATTTGAATGTCTCTCGGCCAATCCAACTATGCTTAGTTTTGACGCTGTGTAACAATTGGTAGATATAACCATAAGAAGGAAATGGTTAAAAAAAAAAAATGAAAGACAGCACTTTGACAAGTCACTGACCTAAACATACATAAAAAAATATACTTTCGTTGCAAAATATTATTTTATCAAAATGAAACATAAAAAGTTTATTAGAAAGCTCTTATCAATATTTTGCTGAACGAAAATAAGCTTCGTGCATATTCAGCAAAGATGGCAAAGTATGATGTGTGCAAAACGTTAAAAAAAAAAAAATGATGGGTGTAACAGTAAAGAACGATGATAAAGGGGCTGACGAAGAGGTGAAGAAGAAATGATAGATTGGTTATAACGGGGTCTGGAATACTGCCAGAAACTACGCAGAAATTCTTCTTGTCGAGGCCGATCAATTATTTTCCGTAATTGGAGGTACGTCGATTCTGTCGAATTCCCTCTTGATTTGAGACTGCCTTGACGGAGTTACGCATTTCCAACCTATGGTTGAAAATGCGTAGCGGGCAAGAGGGCTTTCGAACTGGGAGAATTATCTCCTAGTTTGAATCTAAATGTCTCAATTTTTCTCTTACTTGATCATCTTCCAATCTCTTACTTTCTTTCGCTCTGTTGCTCCCCCTAGCTGTCCTCCTTCTCTTCACTAAAACCCTCGTGTAGGTTGGGAAGGAGCTGGGTCTCTGAACTTAGGCTTTACCTTGATCCAAATGGCAGGGACTATAGCGGTTTGGTCCGCCGCTCGATTATGTTTAGACCCTGAGGATATTGATGTGATTCCACATCAATATTTATTGGGGCGGGACTACATGTGGGGACTTGCCTACGGAATCCGGGGAGGTATAGTCTCCACGGTAGGACTCTCGGCAATTTATCCGGATTGCCCTCTAAAATAACATGAGTGGGGATGATTGCATACTAGCTATGCCCTCGGTCCTATCAAGCGGGTTCTGCTTACACTTGAGCCAATCATGTTATGTTAGAGCCATCCCTTCGGGGTAGGGTAGGGAGTGGACATATGGGAGTTGGTCTCTGCTGTGTGTCTTTGGTGAGGGGAAGTCTTTGAGAGGAGGCCCAGTTTTTACCATGGCTTGCAGTTGGTTTCTCTGTAATTTCAAAAAAAAAAAAAAAAACGAAAAATGGAATATGACTCTGGAACTCAGTCCCCCGGAAAATGTGACCCCATGACACTAGAGACGACTTCGGCTTGTTTAAATAAGGAAAGCTCTGTTGACAACCTCGGCAATAAAAAGGATTCCTCCAACAATACTTCTCTGACCAATGTTGTTAAAGACAATTTATCGGCACTGGTGGAAAATAATTCTAGTAGTAACAGTAATACTTTACTCTCTGGTTCTGGCTCATTACCAGATACAACAAAAAATCTGAAAATTCTCCACTTAAAAAACATACCAATTGGTTGTAGCTATGACATAATTCATGAAGCCTTCTGTAGATTTGGGGCAATCAAAGAAATTTTAATGGAGCTTAATGGTAGTAAAGGATTTTGGGAAGCTTGGGTATCATTTTCAAGTTTTGAGATTGCTTTAGAAGCAAATAAAAATTTAGAGAGCATAAGAATTGACAATTGTTTGATTTCTGGGGCTCTGTGTGATAAAGCACCAAGACACCTAGAGGTATATAAACCAGAAGAATGGTTGGAAAAAGAAATAGAGCATGGACTTCCAGAAGTAAGAACCCCCAAGCCCCCAACATGGATAATTGCAACTGGGAAGATAGAAAATTATAACTATTATAAGATGAGTAAATTTATTCAAAAAAAGTTGGTTTAATTAAAAGTAAGGATATTAGTAGATACGGTAAGCAATCTGTTTTGATTAATGCAAAATCAGATACTCAAGCTCACATGCTTTGTGGCATGAAGATTGCAGAAATTGATCCTATTAAGGATATTAAACCACATATGAGCTTCAGCTATGGCAAAGGAGTAGTTTTTGATAAAGATCTATATGAATTTTCAGAACCAGAAATTCTGGACATGTGCCCTGATAATGTTTGGAAAGTAAGTAAGATCCCTCAAACAAGCATGGTAGTTTTAACATTTGAAACCCCTGTCATACCAGATCATATAATTATTGAGAATGAAAAAGTACGTGTTCGAGAATATAAACCTAGGCCTTTACAATGCTTTAATTGTTTCAAGTACGGTCACCCTTCCCGGTACTGCAATAATACGAAGATCTGTATTAACTTTTCTTCGTTAGAACATGGCCAATGCAACAGAGATACAACCTGTGCAAACTGTAAAGATCATCATAAATCAAATGATAAAATTTGTAGAGAATACAAGAAAGAAGAAGCTGCCATCTTGAAAGCAAATGCTGAACATATTAGTGTAGGTTATGCAAAGCATTTACTCAATCGACAACTTAATTTTGCTCAAGCGGTTAAGATGCCACCAAAAGATTATGATCCACTACCCCTTACTACCACAGGGGGACCAGTGGTATCACCTGGCCCGTCAGGTGCATCTCCCTTAGTGGTAGTAGCCCAGCCATCTGGGTCAAGTGCTCAGCTTATAAAAGCCAGAGCACAAACCTCCAGAGAGGTCAAGATGGTTTCCACCACACCAAAAGTAGTGTCACCGATAGGAGCATCTCTCCTAGAGGTAGTAGCCCAGCCTTCTGGGCCAAGTGCTCGAACTGTGGAAGTTCTAGCACAATCCTCCAAGGAAGCCAATGTGGCTTCCACCACCTCAAATGTATTGTCTCAGGCAGAATCTCTACCTGATTTGATGGAGATTAGAAAACAAGATCTTCCAAAGAGGAAAAGGTCCCCATCCTCCTCACCTTCATCCAAATCAGGTAAGTGCCCTACTGCTCATGATCCCAAGGTTGACTTGTATAAAGATCACAGAAAGAAAGAAAAGAAGAGCGGTGGCCTAGTAAAGCCTTCCATCTCCAGGCCTTACATGGCTTCATCTGAAAAGTCCCAAAAGACAAATGAGACAAAGAAAAATAATAACAAAAGATAATGTCTATTATCCAGTGGAATTGCAGAGGTCTAAGTACTAGCATTGAGCAAATAAAAACTTTAACCAGGGACTTGGACACGAAGATAATTTGTCTACAGGAAACCAAGATCAGTGACAAACCATTTAATCCTGGACTCAATTATCATTTTTGTAGATCCCCTCCTTTGCAAGGTGCAAGAGCTCAAGGTGGTACAGGTTTTATTATTCACAAATCTGTAAAATTTGAAACAATCCCACTCAATACACCACTACAGGCATGTGCAGTTAGAACTCATATCGGAAAAAAAAATTACTTTATGCTCGCTATATATTGAACCATCTTTAGAACTTTTCCTCTTAGATCATGCTGGGAATCCAAGAAGGCTTAGCCTTTCTGACCTCCAAGACCTGATCAATCAGCTTCCTGCCCCTTTTATTTTGATGGGTGATTTTAATGCAAAGCATACTTTATGGGTGGAAATGTATGCGATAGATGGGGTAATCTTGTTGAAGAATTAATCGACAACAATGATGTAATACTAATGAATGATGGTTCTCCAACTAGGTATGATGTATTCCACAACTCTACATCAGCCATTGATTTGTCAATCTGTTCCTCATCCATTCGATTGGACTACCTTTGGTCAGTAAATGAACACCTACATGGCAGTGACCATTGGCCAATAATGTTAAAATATGTCCATAATCTTCCTTCTCAGTGTCCACCAAAATGGAAGATAGACGAGGCAGACTGGGCAGCTTATGAAAAGTGTTCACACACCGATAAAGAGTATGATGAATTTACATCTCCAGTGCATGTCTATCAACATCTTGAAAATATTATTGATGATAATGCTAGCAAGTTTATACCTAAAACATGCGGTTTACCTCATCGCTCTGTAGTTCCTTGGTGGAGTAAAGAATGTGCCAACGCAAGAAAAGTGACCCGAACTTGCTTCAGAAGATACTTGAGAACAAACTATGTAGCAGATAGAATAGCGTACCTCAGAGCCTGTGCCAAACAAAAAAGAACTTTTTAAAAAAGCAAAGAGAGCATCTTGGAAGAAATATATATCTAATATTAATACCAAAACTCCTTCAAAGGAAATATGGGACAAGATTAGAAAACTTCAAGGCAAATTCGTCCCTAAGCCTCTACCAATATTAAGGGAAAATAATAGACATATATCTGACCCCAAAGATGTAGCAGAGGTTCTTGCAAAGCACTTTGCCCATGTATCAAGTGCTGACAACTATTCCCCAGCATTTCAACAAATTAGAGCATCAACATCTGTTGTTCCTCCTGCTTCTTCAAATACTGAAGCTTTTAACCTGCCTTTTAGTATGGAGGAGATGCAAAATGCTATCTCTAGCTCTTCTTTAACTGCCCCAGGTGAGGATGGCATCCGGTATGAAATGATATCACATCTTCCAGTGGATACCAAGGAATTTTTATTAGAAACCTTTAATGGACTATGGGCTTCCCATACATCTCCTGATTCCTGGCATACATCAATTGTAATTCCAGGCCACAAGTCTGGTAAAGACCCAGAACTGCCATCTAGTTATAGGCCCATATCCTTGACCAGTTGCATATGCAAATTATTTGAGAGAATGATCAACAACAGACTTGTGTGGTATCTAGAATCAAAAAATCTTTTATCTAACAGGCAGTTTGGTTTTAGGAAGAACCGAAGTACTCTAGACCCTTTGCTGATGTTATCAAGGGAAATTTCAAATGCCTTTTCTAACCAAAACCAGGTGGTGGGTGTCTTTTTTGACCTCGAAAAAGCATATGACACGACCTGGAGGGGTGGTATTTTAAAGCAATTGGCCTCGTGGGGTATAGGAGGACATATGTTCTCTTTTATTGAAGAATTTTTATCAAACCGCTCAATTAAAGTGAGAGTAGGGTCAGAACTATCTTCATCCTACATGCAAGAAGAAGGTGTCCCCCAAGGCAGCGTATTGAGTGTGACCTTATTTGCTGTTGCTATTAATAGTCTCATGAGTCACATACCTCCTGGCATACAAGGGTCACTATTTGTCGATGACTTTGCAATTTACTGTAGTGGATCATCTGCACTACAAGCATGCCAAAATCTTCAAATTGCAATAAATGCTGCATCCGCATGGGCAAATTCTCGTGGATTCATGTTTTCACCTCAGAAGACCAAAGCCATTCGCTTTACTCGTACTCGTAAAAGGGAAGAGATCCCCACCCTTTTCTTAAATGATTGTATTTTGCCTTATGAGGATAATATCAAGTTTCTTGGAGTCATTTTCGACAAGAAAATGACATTTGGTCCCCATATAAATGACCTATCTATCAGGGTTAAGAAGTCACTGAACATTCTGAAAGTTGTATCGCATTTTGATTGGGGTGCTGATAGAACAACTTTGCTTAGAATTTATACATCTTTGTGTCTGAGCAAGTTAGACTATGCATGCCAAATATATGGGTCAGCTGCAAAGACTTTACTTGGAAAACTTGATATTGTTCACAATGCTGGGCTTCGCATCTGCACAGGTGCTTACAGAACATCTCCCATTGACAGTCTCTATGTGGATTCTGGCATACCTCCCCTTTCCATTCGCAGAGAGGAGTTGAGTTTGAGGTATTTAGCTAGGTCCCTTGCGGTGAGAAACAATCCTAACTATAAATATGTTAGGGCACCTTTAGATCGGGCTCCTAACAGATCCAGAGTGCCCAAGCCTTTGGAAGTACAGCTGAAAAATGATGCTAGAGAAGTAGGCTTGTTAACAGCACAGATAGCAGAGGTGGGATATCCCAAGTCTCCCCCTTGGTGTAATCCACCTGTTAAAGTATGTTTTACGGCAGGAGGGAAAAATACCTTACCTGGTAGGGTAATGAAAAGTGAGTTTTTAAATCATGCTGCTCAACATCATGGGAAACATGTTTTTACAGATGGCTCCAAATCGGCTGCAGGAGTTGGAAGTGCAGCTGTGGTGGGGGATATTGTTATTAGAAGGAAACTCCCATCCTCTTGTTCAATATTTACTGCTGAGCTGTACGCAATAATTCTCGCAGTCCAACATATTTTTAAAAATGGCAACCAAAATAGTTTTTATACAATTTTTACGGATTCCAATAGTGTTTTACTCTCATTAAAACAAAATTATGCCAGGCCATCATCTAGTACAAGAGGTGCAGGACTGGTTAGTACTTCTGCAATCTAGGAAGAGTATCAGTGTTCACTTCTGTTGGGTCCCTGCCCATGTTGGGGTGGATGGAAATGAACAAGTAGATAAGGCAGCAAAGGAAGCTTCAGGGCTAAGTAATCCACCCCCCTTTAGTATTCCTTACAAAGATCTTAAAAGTGAGATTCATCTTTACTGTAAAAATAAGTGGCAGGCTCTGGTCTGAACTGACCACCAATACAAAATTGAAACAAATCCACCCATTGGTGGATAAATGGTCATCTTGTAATGCTACAAGTAGGAGGGATACCATTATTTTAACTAGGCTGCGTATTGGCCATACACATGCAACGCACAATTATTTAATGAAGAGTGGGGAAGGGAGACAGGCCCCTCACTGTAATACCTGTCAAGTGACAATGGATGTTAAGCATATTTTAGTTGATTGTCCTGTTTTTAATCTTCAGAGGAGGACACATTTACTCCAGGACAAACCTTTGAGAGATATACTGGGGGAAAACTGTAATACCCTGAACTTGAGAAAATTTATACAAAGTATTGGGTTATATTACGAGCTATAATTGATTTTATTAATTTATTTATTTATTTTACCCTTTTAATCCTTATTTATTTCACATCTAGATTTTATTGTATGAAAGTGTTGCGATTGATATTAAAGGTTAAAATGGTACTAAATGGTGTGAGTATACAGATATTATGATTGAATGAATTTTGTTATATAGCGCTGAATGGCCTTTGATGCCCCAGTGCTTGGCTTAATGCCTAAATTCTATATTCAATTCAATTCAATTCAATTCTGTCGAATTGCCGTTGTTTATTATCGTCACATTTCATTATGTGAACAATAAAGATGGTATGTGCAACGAGAAAAATATACTCGATAATGTGGAAAATGGTTGGCGGGTTTACAAAGCTAGGCCGAACTTTAAAATCTCTAAATTTCTCAATCTTTGGCGAATTGAAGTTTATGCCCGAATTAGCCGTTAAATCTTAAATGCAAAAGGGAATCAAGAAAAGGTGAGAGACTGGGAAACAGGGGATATGAGAGGGAAGGGAGAACGAAGTAAAATTCCTTACTCGATCCAGGAAGAGTGTGACTAGCAAAACGCGTAGAGCGCATGATTTTTTCGCAAAATATTTCTTTCTTAGCCGGTTGGAAATCGACATTTTCGAAATCTTCGCACGTTAATATCGAATTCTGGCAGTAGATTTCTCGCTTTTAGAGGTTAAAATCAAATACGGGTATTAAACAATGAAGAATTTAAACAATGACCTCCCTACCTACGTAAAAATAGTTTGCTTGTGCTTGTTGTATGTACGTGTTTTATTCACGTCTTCTTGTAGTTTACTGAACGCCGTAGATCAAAACAACACAGTGAGGGGCATTAAAGCAACAACAACGCCAACTCAGCATCAACAGCAAAAACAACAAAACCAACAACATCCTTTCATAGCAAGAACAGACCCGAAAACTATTTCTGCAAAAGATTCATCTTGGCAACAACCAAGTCCAGAGAATGCAACGGCGTACGTCGCGATCCAGTTTTCTCGTCTTCTCGGAAATTTTCCTGTGAATTTGTACACCGACACGATGAGATATTCATACAAAAAGGGGGCATAATTTTCGTTACATGCCAGATGTATGCATTTTCGCTGTATATATATTGAAGGAATAGAGACCAGAGATGTGTGGTAGGGAGATACAACTTTTACCTTTGCTGGATTAGGCAATGCATTATACGCCTAGAGGTTACTCGCCTGTGGTGGAACACAGCCAGGGAGGAGAAAATCACAGGGGCTAGCAGCCTCTTCCCATTAGGTCTTACTGGATACCGGAAGTTTGTTAGTAATACGTACACGACTGATTACCTTCTTACAGCCAATGAAATGTGGGTAGTTGGTTGAACATAGATTCTTATTGGTAAAGAATGAGGCTAGCCGTTTAAAGGAAAGTTTCTTGATAACACCCCTGCTGTTGGAAGTTCCCTCTCTCTCTCTCTCTCTCTGTACATACACACGCATGGATTGCCAACATTGATTCGTCTGCCTTCGGGATTTGGATCTGAGCCTTGAAAGCTGGTGCCGTTATGGAAAGTGTCATAACCACTAGACAACAATCTCTCCCTCGCAAACACTCGCATCACCCACTTTCACATTTTCCTCTCCGTTCTACCCCTTTCTCTCGTTGTCTTCTGAGAAACAAGCTTTCTTGGGGAAGAAACAAACGGAACTCTTGCCTCCCAGTCCACTCCACCTGTAGACGCTACTACGTCTCAGGCGTCAAAATAACAATGAAGAAGATAGCCTCCGTCAGTTTGTTCCGTTCCTAACGCTTGTCTGTTGTTGTTGTTATTATTATTATTATTATTATTATTATTTTATTATTACATACACATACACACACACAAATATGTACTAAGCTGAAAAGGTATTGACTTGCTATGCGAACTTCCACAGAACGATGTTCTCAACATCGTAAGAAAAAAAAAAAAAAAAATAGAAGCAATAAAATCCATACGAAACTTACCTACAAATTCAAAGAAATCAACAAATATATACATTAACATGAAGTGAGAAATCAATGCACAAAAATTTAGGGAAAAGGAGATGCCAGACTCACTGTAGTTCATTTCTGTATGTTTTATTAACCGGTGTTGACAACAAAGTTGTTTGTAAGAAGAAGAATGGCCAATATAGAATAGGCTGAGAAGCAAAAGTAAATCCAGTGGAAGAAAGAAGACAATTATGGGAATTATATATTCACACAAAATTATAAGAGTTAATTTACATACAAAGGATGTTTGGGAAAAGTTAAGTTTTCACACCAAAATAAACTATAAAAGAGAAGATGAAGTATTTCTTGGATTGTGTCGCGAATCTAGTTGTCTTTACAATATTACATGTTGGTCCCCTTTCTTTGTTCTTAACTCTTGTAAAATGATCAACTGAGAACTTAGACATTTTATGTTATTATTTCCTGAACAATTTATGTCGCAGTCTATGTCCACACCTTCAGGAATTCAATCTTTTGAATATTTATGCATTTCGTGCTTAACATAGTAACCATAAGAGTGAAGCTGTGATCATTTGAGCTATTCCACTGATGTTCGCAGATCTGAAGGCAACAAAAGGAAGTCGATGCTGAGCCGCCGCCGTTGCGTGT
>NC_061103.1:21862766-22024559 GCF_015104395.2 Macrobrachium nipponense
ATTGCCTCCCTTTCTTAGATGTTTTGATACATAGAGAACCATTTCAATGTAAATTCAGTATTTATAGGAAACCGACTAACAACTTAACTTATGTTCATTTCTTCTCAGGCCACCATCTTAATATAAAAATATAAATTTTTTCCTCTATGTTTTTACGAGCATTACGAATTGTCAGTCCACAATATTTGGATCAAGAAATTGAATACATAAGAAAAATAGGGAAAGATTTATGCTATCCTTCACATATATTAGACATTTGTTATAATAAAGCCCACAAAAAGTTTTATACTGAAAACAACACACAGAAAGAAAATTCTAAGAACATTCTCAGTTTGCCTTATTTTAACGGATTTGAAACCATTAAACCATTGTTAAAAGCTTTTAATGTCAACCTTGTTTCTTCCTATAATAAACACACTAAAAAGAATGTGAATAAAAAATGGCCCCAGAGAAAGCAACAACATAATATATAAAATTCCATGTATGGATTGTCCCTCATTCTACCTGGGACAGTCGAGCAAGGGCTTAGAAGTAAGGCTAAGCCAGCATAAAATACTCTGTAAAAACTGGGCAAAAATATCTAATGCATTATTTATTCATTTAAGTGAAAACAACCACCGAATTAATTGGATTGACAGTTCAGTAATTGCACGGTCAAGAGATGTCTTATCACGAAATCTTTTAGAATCTGCTTTAATACAACTTACTTTTCATTGTAATTTCAATGTTAGTCGTGGCCTTTTTCATTTAGACCCTTGTATCTGTAACATGTTTAAGAATGACCTCAAATATATAATTACTGACTTAAATAAAATCAGTTGCCTTAGAGTTATTAAAAAAAATTTTATTGTAATGTATGTCTGTCATTTTTTGTGAATATGGTTTTGTCTACCAGGTTCCGTATAGCTGTCACCTATAATCCTTTAATTGTCTGGAGATTGTATCTGAGATGATTGTCTTAAACCTTTAATTGCACCCTTTGTTTATGCTTGTTTGGGAAGGTTTCTTATCTTCCAGGTGTGTCGGATTCTAGGCACTAATCCTTTTATAATCCCTATCTGTCAGTTATACGAACCTTCTTGTATTGTCTTTTCTCGTATTTTTGTTAGTAGCTGCTTCAGTAAAGGGCTTTTCAGCCGAAAGATCTCGCAGACTCCTTCGTTTATTTTTCCTTCGTGGCATTTATCTTTATTTATGGATTTATCACGTTCCTAACTTTTCGTGATTCTGTTATACATATATATATATATATATAGATATAGTATATGTATATAGTATATATATATATATATATATATATATATTGTTACGAAGTGCCAAGTATCTGGTTACCATTTATCAATTATTACCTCACAAAAGCCAGACACCTGAACCCTCATAACACGTTTAAACGACTGAATACTCTAAAGGCAACAGTGATCCCTTAACACTTACCAGTATTGCAGAATATCAGACTAAGTTCATCAAAACAGGTGTGAGGTAATCTTGTAAGTAATTAAATTAATCAAAGGGCATCACTCCATCAACAACTTTAAAACTCTAAGTATTTCCCTGATTTCAGAAGTCTAAGTACTTTCCTGGTTCTAAGTCACTTCAATTAAATTGAAGGAAAGCAAATCAATTACCACTCTATGTCTCTACCTATCATAAATATAGTCATAATTATATATATTTATACTGGTGTAAGATAAAGAAAACACTTATAAAAATTTTAAATACAAAAATTTATTATTAAATTCAAAATTTATAAGTGAAATTCACAATATCAGGGAAAATTACTGTTACTTGAAAACAAAGTAAAGTTTAATTAATTCTTGAATCAAATTAAGTAAAATTAAATCAAAATTAATTTATCACACAATTCAAGAAAATTAATTCAATCAAAATTCAAAAGTGTTAGGCAATAATTGAAAATTTGAAATTAATTCACAAGTGCTAAACAACAATAAAACTTGAAAAGAATTCTAAGTAAATGCAAATAAATTCACAAGTGTTAAATTTAATTAAATGTGCAATGATAAAGCAATGAAAATAACTAAGTCAATTAAATGGTGAATGCAAATGAAAATATAAAACAAAAAGACACACTTCAATAAGAAAATGAATAAATGCACAAACAATGGAACAGACAAACACAAAAAATATCAGCAATGTGTAAATGTGTATATCTTTTTCATTCAAAAACACTAACCAACAGTTTTTACCAAACCTTCGTAACAGACAACAGTTCCTATCAATTATTAATTAAACACACTCCCTATCCATTATTAGTTATTCACTGTTCCTAACAATTATTAGTTGCAACTAATAAAAATATAACACACTTTACCTTTTTTGGTATACCAACTTCTTTTCTTCTCTTGTAAATTACACTTTCACAAAAAACAAGGCGCCGTTACGAAATGTTTGTTCAGATTCCACAAAAGAAATTAAATAAACTAAATAAATTCTAAGAAATATCAAATATACAATTCTCACAATATGAGTGACCAAATTTACGTTACGTTAATTTAATCTCGATGTCGAGTGAGAGAGAGAGAGAGCGAGAGAGAGAGAGGGAGATCTAACTGCCTCGAGGTCTTAAGATTGAATGAAAATCTCTTCCTTTATGGAAATGACAGAGCAGATGTCTCAAAACGTTCTAGGCACGAAAGCTTCTCGAAAGTTCTGAAATCTGACGCAATCTTACACACATAATGTGCAACATCCACGTGGGACTCGGCAAATACATACACGTACAAGACAAGACTGCTCAACAGATACGTACCCGATTGAAACGGAGGGTAAACGATAATTAAGATTGACATGTTTTTGATGACCACGTAAAAAGAGTCGAGCTCATTATCAAACGCGCTGACAGAGCAGGGACGCAAACGGATCTCGCAGACTCTAATTTCAAAGTGCTGACATAAAAGTTAAACATTTGCAGCTTTGAAAAGACAAGGATCTCTCTCTTTACGTTATATATATATTCTTTTACAAGACGTTAATGCGAAATCTGAACACACATTTTAAAACATCCTATTCTAAGCTATCTAGGAATCTGAAAAAATGTTACACAATCTACAAGACATTTCAAAGAGGGGAAAACATGCATTTTGAAAGTAGCAATATATAATAATATATAGTATCATGTTCTAAACGCGAGGGCCGAGGATATTTATGAGCGTTCTCAGTCATTTAGGCTTTAGATTTCAGCCATAGCGCGTTTACCCATTATCACGGGAAATTAACTATAGTAACGATTATACCTTTTATGTTGTACATCATCATCCCTTAGAAATACAGGAAAAATAATACGCGTAAACTACACAAAACAATTCTCACGTTTTTCCTTTATCTCCACCTCACGTGATACAAAGAACATAAAGGGCCCAATAAAGTACGACCCTCCGTCATTATATCTCCGTGATGTCGCAAATCAACGTCTCCGGATTCTTGAATTTCTTAGATTAAGGACAGAACCTGGTCACGACAGATGACCCGGCCAGTGATGTCTTTCTCTCTGTATTTAGCCGTAAATAACTAACCGCGACGAGTTATGATCGGCTTGGCTTGTCCCAAACCATCAATGTACGGCCGCGTATATTGCTGATACAAACTAGACCAGCAACTTGACGTCATAAAACTAGAGTCGTGATGCGCACATAACCGCTATAAAAAAAAATAGCTTCCTTGATCCCTTATCAGTCTCTAGGTCTCCAGGTTTGTTTATTTCGTCTCTCTGTCAGTGTACTCAGGATTGACATTCATGTAGCACTGGTTATTGAGTAAATCAATGCATGTTTTCGATTTTTCTGATTCCAGAAATCTAGAAAGATACAGTAATAGGCCGATAGCCGTTTCATATTACGAAAATAGTCGTGAAAATGACAACTTGGTCAATAGTAACTAATTAAGTAGTTACGCAATACATAAGGGACGCTTCATTCATATATATATATATATATATATATATATATATATATATATATATATATATATATATATATATATCAACCTCCTGTAATTTGTAACGATTTTACAGTTCTGTGATCTTGAATCTTACGACTTTATTAGCTTACGTATTGCTTTACTTATATCAGCTCGCTTCGGTTCCACCAGTATGCTCATTGCTCATCTATTTAGTATCCAATTGCTCTAATTACTATAGCAACTACATTTTTATTGTCATTCTGATATTGCTGAGTTAAATAATTGATCCAAGGGCGCGAAGTTTAGTCAGTAACAAACGTCTTTTTCTGGTGGCCGGTAATGAAGTCACAGGGGAAAAAAATCGCAATTTTAACTAGAAAACAAGTCACGGGAATTTATGGTGGTCGGTAATAAAGTCACAGGGGAAATTACATAATATTTCCTGGGGGGTCATTATCTTTATGATATATACTTTTTTTTAAGTTTTTGCGGTAATCCCCAACGGGCTAGTACTAAAGACGCCGCAAAGGTGGATACATAACGGGTTAAAACCCTTGTGGGTCACTATCTAGGAAAGATTCAAGTGGCTTTTTTCTTGTGACTTTATCTTTTTTTTTTTTTTTTTACATGGATTAGTTTTTCTAATGAGGGTGCCGGGGACTTCTAAAGGGTTTGGCAGGAGTGACGTAAGCACTGTTGCTCGGTAGTTATGAATTTTGTATTCTGGCAACCTATACTCTGTTTTTTTCCATCTGTTCATCCGCCTGTGGTGTTTTTGTATGGCAACACTGCGTCCCGGGCTTTAGATAGTTACATTCAGCTTACATTCAACGATTATAATAATATCCTATTTCGAATATTAACGGTGTAATTCGCATACAGTAAATTATTAAAACACTTTTCAGTTGCAAATGTATACCCAAATATCCTTTTATTTACATAAAACTTACCAATAGCGTAACTATCTAAAGCCCGGGAGCATATTCCTGAAGTCTGGATGGAAATAGACCCTCTCGGATATTAGAACCAATCAGAGCGTGTTCTGGAGCGGTGACGTTGTGAGACTCCGCCCTTCTTAGTGTTACCACCTATTAACTTTTCTTGATTCTTGCAAAAGCACCAGTTTTGAAAACATTAATCGTATATAATACGTTATAATATTGGTAAATATATTAGTTATTATAGATGCATACAGAATATATGTATCGTATCAACTATGCTGTTGATTTTAAAATTTCAATGAAATATCAGCAAAGGAAACATTTTGGTATCCGAGGCTGCAATGGTAATATGTATAATATAAGCAAAGCAAAAATTTTGCATATTTTAGGATATCTGCTCAACAAAACCTGAGCATGGCCTTGGTTGTAATACACAGCATAAATTTGTGCTTTATTACATATCTGTGCAAATTGAAAATTTTTTTCTGGTATATTTTTCTTTGACTAGAATGAATTTGCTACTCATTTCCGTATGGATATTATTAAAAGACTATGCTTTTTTTTTTATTGCAACATAGATTTACCCTAGCAACTAAAATAAAGGTCTATATTTCCTGTCTCATACCATGTATGCTTCCGAAAATGAATTATCATCCGTAATCTAGCCTAACCTGACTAAATATGTACATTTCAAAAACATTGAGTCAAAACTACAAAACAACATTAGAAAATATATATGTATATAAGCAGCAAAGAACAAATCAACTTGCAGAAGAAATATATATGATCAACAGGGCAAAATTTGTGCATTTTGAAGGGTACAACGATTCCAAATAAAATTCAGAGTAACAAAAATTTTAAACTGTCAGCCTACTTCATGTACTAAATGCTTAAGTGTCGAGGCCAATATGAGTAGTTGAGTCATTTTTTCAGTGGGTGAAGTATTACGTAACGAAACAGCTGATTGCCAGGGGATCATAGTCCTCCTGTCGAGGCCAATATAAGTAAAGTCATTTTTCAACGGGTGAAGTATTACGTAACGAAACAACTGATTGACATGGGATCATAGCCCTTCTGGTGTGTTTCATTGAGCAATGTTGCCAGCCATATGCCTTGCGTATCTCGGTACTTTTTTTAATAAGTTTCTGCATGAATTATTATATAATGAAGCGGCTGATTGCCATGGGCATGGCTTTCTGCGTGTTTCATTAAGCAATGGTCCCATATGCCTTGCATATCTCAGTAACTTATGATGCATAAGCGCCAGCGTAAATATTAGCTGGTACAACATAGTTGATACATATTTTCTGTATACATCTATAATAACTATATTTACCAATATTAAACCTATTATATAAGATTAATATAACTGGTGCTTCTGCAAGAATTAAGAAAAGCGTTTACGTGGTAGTGCTAGGAGGGGGGAGTCTCACGACGTTTCACGACGTCACCGCTACAAATCACGCTCTAATTGGTTCTAATATCCGAGAGGGTCTATTTCCATCCAGACTTCAGGAATATGCAGCCCGGGACGCAGTGTTACCATACAAAAACACCACAGGCGGATGGACAGATGAAAAAAAAAACAGAGTATAGTATTTATTTTCGTTTGGATTTGAGAATTTCCATATGTCAGCGATATGGCTTCTAGAACTGGAACATGTTTTTTTATATTCGTTACCAGTTCGATAAAGAAAATTAAATGGATTGGATAGGAAATGGTGGCAATTCGTGGTATTAAAGAAAGTTTGTTCGGTGCTATTTGGCTTGGTATCTACGCTTCACCTACTCCAAGTTGCTAGTACTAAACTTGGCAGAATCTCCTTGGGACGCCGCGTTTAGTACTAGCCCCTCGGGGATCAAAGTATCATAAACACCCATTTGTATATTGTGTGGTCGACAACAATATTAATAAACGATATCCTCATGCGGCCGTCTATACTTTATAGTTACCATACTTTGTTTAGTACTAGCACCTCGGAATAGGTGAAGCGTAGAAAACAAGCCAGTGGCACCGTTTGTTTCCTTGGACGGCTTCAGTGAGGAAATAACATCAGGATATGGAAGTAGCTTTGGACTATTCGTTACGATAGAGCCTATCCTATACAAAATCAACGACCTATGATGAAGGACAGTGAGATGCGAAATGCTGTGATTTGTAGAGCGGGATGGAAAAATTGCAGAAATTCGGAGTGATAGAGATGAGACACGTGTTATGGTACAATGAACTTTTCCGGACCATTAATGGACTCACAGAATGACAGTATCGTAAAGAAATAAATAATAGAAATTAATATGAAAATCACAACTCCTGATATAAAGAAGAAAATTACGAAGATAAAGTTTAGGAAGATAATTGAGAAAAACACTGATGCTGCTAAAGCCATTTAAGATGTTTCGGTTATTAATACTAGGTCTACCTCAACCTTGCATGTTTTACCCAATTTTGTTAATATAAAGGCGAGGCAGCGACCAGAATACGGACACGGTAGAAGATTTTGCAACAAATAAGACTGGGAAACTAAATATAAAGATTTGTAACAAATATGATGAGCAGGACGATGATAATCTTGTTATTTAATAACCCTGCCGCGGGTGGGACCGCCCACAGCATTCTGAAATGCGAACCTGCAATTCACAACAGTGTGTCAGTTTTATGTGACGTTCGTGACTGCTGTCACATGCAGAACTGTTTCGAATGTTGACGACCCCGTTACGGGGAGGCGTGGTAGTGCTGTCAGTGCACCTCACGCGGTGCCCTGTAGGCATTACTTAAGGTTCTTTGCAGCGTCCCTTCGGTCCATGGCTGCAACCTCTATCGTTCCCCGTTACGGATATACGTATATATTTCTTCCTTCTTACTTCCCACCCTCTTCTAACAAGTTGTTTCATAGTCAACTGCGAGGTTTTCATTCTGTTACACCTTTAGAACCTTCTTCACTCTCACTTTCCCTTTCATGCTGAATTACCTCATAGGTCCCAGCGCTTGGGCTTTGGCCTAAAGTTTATATTCCAATTCCAATGATTAGAGCTATGGACTTCGGGGGAGCAATGCAAGTACAAAGATGAAAGCGTTATTAGCTGTGGTGGTAATTACGCAATAAAATAATGTAAATCAACGGAAGCGAAGCAGTTACCGAGCCCTGGCTGATTTCGATAAACGGCAAAGCTTTAAGCTATAGTAGGTCTGCAGATAACGACGCCCCCAAATTTCTGGAAGTCCATATTTTCAAGTATTTCATCTCGTATATACCTGTATATGTAATGACATTTATAGAAAAAAAGGTCCAGAAAACGACCCTCCCCATAAAAAACTGTCTAAGGGTCTAAAACACTGATCATGGATATAAATGTTAGTTAATGAAATAAGATGTGGCTTAGTAAATATTTAGCTTGTCTGGGATTAAAAACTTCAGATGAGATTGTTGATCATTTTTTCGAAAAGATTTTTGATACATCAGTGGTTGCTGAAACCTGGTTAATTGATTTTGATGTCCCTGAATAACTGAAATTGCCCCTTATTCACGCCTCCTTTCACGTTTCGAGCTGTTCTTATATCATAAAGAGAACTCCGATAAATAGTTTTGGATATTTTTTAAAAATTGCAATAACGTAACACTAACGGAAATGGGAGTTGTACTATGGCACCTATGATGTAAGCCTAACTTGTATCCCGCTCAAGGCTTGGCTAAAGGTTGATAGCAATTTCAATGCATTACCCGTGTCTCTTTACTTAATCATAACTGGTGTTATATTGAAAGTTACAATTACAGGGCAATCCATCCTGCGCGTATCGATAACCATAGGTTTTAAATCTTCTGCTTAGTTAATATCTAAAAGATTAGTTTTTTGCCAGCGGCCCAGCACCATATTCAGTAGTAGGCTATACCAATCACTGAGTGTTTTTTTTTTTCCCTTAAGGAGTGAAAGGCCAAAGTGAAACAGCCAAGAAGAATAATATGAGGAAAATCAGGGATACTGCCAACGCCATCTTGAATTCAAGATGGCGTTGATACTGCACAGTATAGGGACTAAAGTGCGTTTATTTTTCTAAGATCGCAGATATGATCCTTCTTAGGAGGATTCGCTTTAGGCCTTGGGAGTCAAGGGAAAGGGTTTGCTTCTTCCCTGTTAACTTTTTTTTTTATATTCCCGATTCTATTCAGCTATTCCTTCTTTCTCTTTCTATAATTATAGATGCGCTGAATGGCCTGTTGGCTCCGGTGTTTGGACTTGAAACATAAATTCATAAGTCAATCGATCTATTATGCCCTTAGAAAAGACAACCACTCTCATTCCTTCTTTGCATAACATTTTTATCAAAATCATCCAAGTCAGTCACAAGACTCACTTTCTCTTTTCTTTTTTGAAACACTGGAGATCCACTATATTTCCTGCCTCTCTTGCTTCTTAACTTTACGAATAGTCATTTCTGACACTTTTGTTGCTTCAGATGTTCTCTAGATAGCCTTCGAAACATCATATACAGGACCTTCATGATGTTTTTATGAAATGAAGTATTTCAGGAAAGTATAGACTATTTTCTTGGCCTCAGGTGGAGATCTCCCGCATTAGTACTAACTGAGAAAAAAAAATGACTAGAAGGTGCATGCAAGCCCCTTTCTGCTAACACAGTCTATCCAAGCATTATTCATTGCTATCTATTTATTCTTATTTCCTAACTCAGGGTATTTCACACATTTTCTTTTTTTACAATATATCCCTCAATGTATTTAAGTGTCTCCTCCTCAATTACTCCCTCGATATCTTTTTTTCATTTCTGTGTTTGCTCTCAAAAGGTCTTCTTCCTCATCAAAAACATCTTTTTCTAAATAGAAATCTAAATTTCTAAACACCTGTGTTGTTAGACATATTTCTAATGCTAACTCCCTTTCTTTTGTTACATATTCATCTTCATTGGCAGATTCAAGGGATTTTTCAGCTGAGGTGATACCTTCATTTCCTTCCTTAACAACAATTTAAAATTCACGGGATTTGGATGATCACGGTGACCATCCATTTGCCTTATGCACCCCAAGAAATGTTCAAGGCAATATTGATTTAATCTTGTTAATCTTTGCGTCAGCAGGTAGCCAATACTATGAGAGGCTTTTAACATACTAAATAGCGCAATGGTGGATTTACATGAAAAGTTATTCCTTTCTCCAGAAATGAATATATATATTTTTTTTTGCTTTAAGAGTTTTAACTCGCATAATACTCATTACTTTTACCAAACTCTCCATACATGCAAAAAGAATTCATGACGTCGAACCAATCATTCATTAATTATTAAAAGAATAAAATCGGACGTTTCGCTCCGGTTTCGATTGACACTGTAACAGCCCCCTTTCGCCTAAATATTTTACTGAACTGGCACATGATGTAGACATCAGTTTCTGCTAGTTTAACGAGCTGTCTTTGTTACCAGTTACATTTAAATGCATTTCATTGTTCTTATATGCAAGCCCAGAGTCTGTTCTGGTTTTACAAAGCATTTCTCGTATGCTAGAATCTGAAATACACTCTCCATTGTTAATAAAACTATTTCTTACTAATTTGATAAAATGGGGAACATCAGAGAACACAACGTTAATTCTGTCTGCATGACTACAGGCATGTACCCCACTGTTTTTGTATGGCTTTTCTTCTGGAAAACGATGGTATTTTGTATTGGAGTTTTTCGTTTTTTCACGTGCATTAGAGCAACCAAAAAACCCCGTTGTTACTTGGCATTATAACAGATAGAATAAATGAATGAATGAAAAGATATAAGGGCACCCAGGAAGTTAGCTGTTGTTTACCTTTCGACTGTGGGTAGCAAACAAAAGCATTGTTTTGGTTAACCACGTGTGAGAGACCAGGGCGCGTGACGTCACGGTATTGGTGATTCATACCCAAAGCTGCGCGCTGGGTGACCTGTTGTATTTAGACCGTGGGCTGTCCATACTTTTCACAGTGGGTGATCGAGTGCGAGTATCCTTTAATTGATATTGACCATGACCTTTTAAACCCTCTTAAAAATCATAGGTCCCCTAAACTCAGATCTGGCATCGCCGGGGAAAAAATATGCCATATCTTCACTTTCGTTAATGAAACAGGTTTCAGCGAAGAATACACGAAATAAGGTGTATTCAAAATATCTGATGGAAACAAAGAACCACATTTCAAGCAATGAAAACTATTTCAATAATAATATGATTACCATAACATGAAAATTGGCAACGTATGATATCTGCACAAGTCACACCACAGCCATCTTGAAAAGTAAAGGTACTATAGGCATTGCCTTTTGACTTTATTTCTGTCGTATCCAAGCTGTTCAGTAACTTCGTGAACGTTGTTTTGGAAAGGATCAAGCGCTTGTAGTGCATTTAAGTTGATGTTCCATAGTGTTGAGTATATACGAAAATATTTCGAATAGTTTTAATCAGACTTTTACTCGGAAACAACTAAATCTTAGAAGGAAACACGCCATACGCGGTTTCATTTGAAGTCTCAATTGGAAACCCTAACAAAGTTTAAAGTGGAAATTACATTTGAAAGGAAGCACATGTTCTACCTTAATTTCACTGCGTAAATAAAACATTTTGATCAGCTTGCAAACAATAGGGCTGGGCAAGAATCGCTAATTTGGGACTCGACGAAATCGACTCTTGGAGAGAGAGAGAGAGAGTGTTGACTCGCAAGAATCGATTCAGGAGTCGACTCCCTGGGTGCAGCTGCACCTAAGACAAACAAACGAGGGATGGGGGTTTTGGGGGAGGTCATAGAGGAAAGAATTATTCTCCGGGTCATTCAGGGTGATGTCAATATAGCTTTCACGTGGCCCTCGGGCGCTTCCTATGCCGCCTAAGAGAGACATAGGCCCACTTTCCAGGATAATTACATGCAGGTGTTGTCTGTCCAACCAAACAAGACCATAAAAGTCAATCTTAAATCGAGTGGTAGGGAGGAGTTAAAACAGATTAATGCAGTATTGCCTATTTTCATATGGGGGAACATTGCTTTAGGCTTTCTGCCTTACCTGGGCCATCCTAATCCTCTTAATCTATGCCCTTCCCCTATGGCTTTTAGTTTTAGCAGGATCGCTAAGCTAGACTCGCCAAGATCGATTCCAGAGTCGATTTCTTCCCACCACTCTGCTCTAGTTACGAAAGGTAGAGACTTTCCCATCTTGCCAAGTGGGGTATTTAATCTTAATTCAAAAACGTACATTTTTAGGATTAACCTCCTCGAGGTTAAGGTTAATCCCGAGAATGGACATATACGAGCGTACTGTCCAGCCACGGTCCAGATAGAATAGGTCAGCCAGACAGCGCCCCAATTTTAAGCTTCTTTTGCACGCCTGTGTCAACTGAGGAGGCGTGGTGGTGACTGGTGAGAACCATTAAGAACGTAAGGTCTAACACACCGTCAAGAATTTTTTTTCTCTCTCTCTTTTTATTTTTAGAAGAAAATGTTTTTGAAAATGTGATCTTTCAAGCGTCTAAAATTGTAAATAAAACATTTGCCTTTTGAAAATATTTAATCAAGTTACAACGTAAATTTTTTTCCTTAGTGCCTCCCTGCATGGTTGCCATTAACGTTTCATATACTATATCAATTTATTAAGATATTCGAAAATATACCGATATCTTTACAAAAGAAAGCAATAACACTGTCAGGAACGTCAACATCAGACTTTTTCCAATTCAAAGCAAAGCTTTTTAAAACAATGTTTGCTCTCCATGAGCATGAGTGCTATCCCGTGTACGGCATGAGAGATCTCCCACGTTAGTACTAACTGGAAAAAAAAAAAAAAATACAAGAAGGTGCATGCAAACTCCTCCCTACTAACATAGACTATCCAAGTATCATTCATTGGTATTTATTTATTCTTATTTCCTAACTCTAGGTATTTTACACAAAATTTTTTGACATATATCCCCCATGTATTACACCTTTTTTTAATGTTTTTTCTCTCAAAAGGTCTTCATCAAAAACATTGTTTTTCTAAATCAAAATCAAAATTTCTAAACAACTGTATAGTTAGACATATTTCTAATGCTGACTCCCTCCCTTTTGTTACATATTCATCTTCATTGGCAGATTCAAGGGATTTTTCAACTGAGGTGATATTACACTTTTCACTTATTACCTTCATTTCCTTCCCTAAAAACAATTTTTAAGTCTAAATTTAAAATTAACGGCTTTTGGATGATCATGGTGACCATCCATTTGCCTTATGCACCCATAGAAAAATTCAAGGCAATAAGATTTAGTCTTTGTGTCAGCAGGTAGCCAATACTATGAGAGGCTTTTAACATATTAAATAAAGTTATAGTGGATTTACATGAAAAAATTATTCCTTTCTCCAGAAATGAGATTTTTTTTTGCATTATGAGTTTTAACTCTTATAATACTCATTACCTCGATGACCTTGAGCAATTTACCTGTTTGTTTTTCTACATCAATACCAAAAGCATTTTTTTTTTACCATACTTGCAAGAATTCATGATGTCGAGCCAATCATTCATTATCAAAAGAATAAAATCTGACGTTTCACTCCAGTTTTGACACTTCAGCAGTCCCCTTTTGCCTAAATATTTTACTGAATTGGCACATGATGTGGACACCATTTTCACTGCTAATTTAACGCGATGTCTTTGTTGACCGTTTACATTTAACTGCATTTCATTGATCTTATAAGCAAGCCCATAGTTTTTTTTTTTTTTTTTTTTTTTTTTACTAAGCATTCCTCGTATGCTAGAATCTGCAATACACTCTCCAATATTAAGAAAAAAAAACAGTCAATAAAACTATTTCCTACCAATTAAATTAAATGGGGAACATCAGAGAACACAACGTTAATTATGTCTGCACGACAACAGGCATGAATGTACCCAATGGTCTTTGTATGGCTTTTCTTTTGGAAAACGATGGTATTTTATATTGGATTTTTCGTTTTTCACGTGTATTAGAACAGCCAAATACCGCGTAGTTACTTGGCATTATAGCTGATAGAATAAATGAATGAATAAAAAGATGTATGGCACACAGCAAGTTCGGTTGTTTACCTTACGACTATGGGTAGCAAACAAAAGCGTTGGTTAACCACGTGTGAGAGACCAGGGCGCGTGACGTCACGGTATTGGTGACACATACCCAAAGCGGCGCCCTGGCTGACCTGTTGTATCTAGACCTTGTGTCCAGCTATTTGCTTTTATTCACCACTGACTTCGTTTTAAAGTAATATATGACATGTTTATGTATGCTTACGTTTAACGTATGCACATACATATATGTGTGTAAGTAAGTGTATATGTACACACATGAAAAAATTTACTTACGATATATATATATATAATATATATATATATATATAATTATACCTATTTATTTATATATTTATACTTAATTTATATATATATATATAAAGATAAATGCCACGAAGGAAAAATAAATGTGGCATTTATCTTTATTTATGGATTTATCACGTTCCTAACTTTCGTGATTCGTTATACATACACACACACACATATATATATATATATATATATATATATATATATATATATATATATATATATATATATATATATATATATATATAGATAGTATTTGTGTGTGTGTGTGTATAGCCCTAATTAAATTTTGCATCAAGCAACTCGAAAAATGCACAGCAAGTCCAAGTAGTATAATATTTTGATCTCTGCGTTTTGCTTTTGTACCGGCCAAATCTACCAAACTGTCACCCTCTTCCCTGAAAAGTTTGAACGAGTTCAAGAAAATATGGCAGCAATGCTAATCACCCTCGAGTCTCAACCTTTTGCAGCCAGAGTATAGCAAACAACACCAAGCCCAAATCCTAAAACATCAGTACGATTTGTGAAAAGTGGGTGGTAGCCATAACGGTATGGAGTTGACCTCCTTTTATTTATTTCTAGATATATCCAAGTATGAGGCCAATCTATAGAGATATTAAAACAAGCCATAATTTTTGAGTAGGTTTAAGGGACAGGTAGGATTTAGGCCACCTGGGCTGGTAATGAATTGCTGCCCTCGGTTTGATTAACTGGGGATGCATCCCTGCATCATGGAGTCTATTGAAATAGTTTTCATCTCTTGAAATGTGTTTCTTTGTTTGCATCAGATATTTTGAATATATCTTATTTCACATATTCTTCGTTAAAACCTCAGTTTCATTAATGAAAATGAAGATATGGCATATTTTTTCCCCGGCGATGCCAGATCTAAGTTTAGGGGACCTATGATTTTTAAGAGGATTTAAAAGGCCATGGTCAATATCATTAAAGGATACTCGCACTCGAGGGAAATATAGTAGAATCTCCAGTATTTCCAAAAAGAAAAGAGAAAGTGAGTCCTGTGACTGACTTGGATGATTTTGATGAAAATTTTATGCAAAGAAGGAATGAGTGGTTGTCTTTTCTAAGGGCATAATAGATAGATTGACTTATGAATTTATGTTTCAAGTCCAAACTCTGAGGCCAACAGGCCATTCGGCGCATCTATAATTATAGAAAGAGAAAGAAGGAACAGCTAAAGAGAATCGGGAATGGAAAAAAAAGAAGTTAACAGGGAAGAAGCAAACCCTTTCCCTCGACTCCCAAGGTCTAAAGCGAATCCTCCTAAGAAGGATAATATCTGCGGAAAGCATTTAATGGGACTTACATACCCGTAGATATGACAACTCTGCCTTTTCAACCTGGCCCCACCAGAGCGATCTTAGAAAAAAGTAAACGCACTATAGGTTACGTAAGGTTTGATTAGAATCTATCTTTGCCAAATCTTCATGCTTTAATTTTAGGATTGGCATACACGTGGATCTTGTGTTTTCCAGCAACTTTTATGATAATATATATATTTTTTATCAATTTACAATGCGCAATTACCTCGGTTTTAGCTTCTCTCCTCTCCCCCGAGGGAAGCTAAAAACGAGGAACTTGCACAAAGTAAGTTGATAAAAAAAAATGTCATCATAAAAGTGGCTGAAAAACACATGATCCATGTATATGCCAATCTCAAAAATTAATGCATGTGGGTATCATACTTGGGTCCTCCCATAATTATTAGAAAGATAAAGTAATAACATTGACAGTTGCACTTATGAAGTAGAAAAGAATGTTAGATGCAGAATTTTCCCAGGACAGCTTCAGCCTTCATGGCCTCGTGTTTTAAATAAGCCTAATAGACCTTTTTACCAATCGTCTGAATTAGCTTATGGCCATAGCCTAGATGGAGGGTTCAGCTATATGAAATCTGGATGATACTTGTTTAATTGAAGACTTTTGAACTCTCCAACTGCTGGTAGCTGGAGCAACTAATGTAATATCTCGGTATGAGAAGTCTAACTTATGATGGAGAGGACTAACAAAAGCATGAGTCGCCTTATTACTTCCCAATCTCTAACCTTTTCTGTCCGGGTCAGTTCTTGTTAGAAGCTTCGTGCTGACTTGGATGGTCCTGATTCAAACTCAGCATGATGGGATAGTGACAACATGAGTTACGCATGGCGGACTTTGAGTTCAGAATGGAGAACCTCTAAACTTAGAAATGCATCCTGAACCTATTGCAAGGCAGTTGCAGCTGTAGCAGAGGATGGAACTGAAATGGATTAGTGACAGGATCGTGACGTCTTGGTGGACACGTTTTCCATTAATTTGGGAAACATTGTTCAAAACACATCAATCCTCGATATAGATATTGGAGAATAATACTATCACACTCATTCATATTTAAAACCATGCAAAGGCTCTCATTAAAATCTTTTGAACAAATTTTTAATGGTGTCCGCCGCTTAGTAAGTTTAGTTTAGGCCCCCCAGAAGGTAACTTTCTTTTATTCGAAGTTACGATTCGTTTTCTTTGTTACCGAAGCATAAACAAACTTAGCCAACATTACACACACAGAAAAAGTTCATATCTGTCTGTAGCACTGATAGGAATCTGTCGAATTTTTTTTTTTTTTAATTTGATTAATTTGAACTTTTGCACAGTAACAGAGCCAACACTCGTACTGTTTCAGTACCCCGGTAAAATGGCAGAATTTTATAACGTGAAATAAGTTTATAATTTAAACAATTTCTTTATATTCTGGTAATGTTCTCATAACTGGATAATGGACCATAAGTGTAATTTGCACCATATTCTAGTCCACGGAAGCTTAACGCATGCACGTGTCATAGCCTATCATGGGCACCCGCACAGAAGGGCAAGAGGGGGCACTTGCCCCTGTGGGAAATTTGTTTCACTCAGTAGGAAGACTGAAAGAATAAACACTACAAAGTTACGAGGGTAATTCCCTTCCACTGATGTTCTCTGTAATAAGGTAAATTGTATGAAACGGGCTGTTATGCACACAATTCTTCCGTGCCCATAACGTGTTTTCGGACTTGTCACAAAATCCAAAGTATTAATAAATTGCTTTGCAAGTTTTAAGTAGGCTCGTTAAAATCAGGTAAGAGTAATTTATGTAAGTTCAGTTAAGCTAATGATGGCTTTGATTAAATTAAACGAAGGCCATAAGATTCTTAGGGAAGTTCAGTTCGGTCCTGGAATTCAATTAAAGTAAAGCTAAAGTAAACTAATCACAAATAGTAATGGTAAGTATACAGAGAGACCTAATTTTGGCTAGATGTTCTATTAGGCCCATGTAGTTATGTAAACCCATGCAAAATTGTTCAATCTAAGTCTATGCACAAGTAATTCTCATAAACTCCAATATTACAACAGCTTAACTACGTAAAAAGGGCTCTAAATTTAACTAAGGTAAGGAAAGCAGCGCATTAAGTCTTAAACAAGCAAGTTAAACGTTAATGGACGAAACTTTTTCCTATCGAATGACTGCCGACTCGAATCGCCCGCCCGATCATGGTGACCTAGCCTATTATGGGAATTGTATATCGACCTACCTTAAAGTTAGCCTAGTTTGGAGACACACATCTTAATTCACCCTTAAACTGAAAACAAATCCTATTTATTAAGTCAGCAAAACCAGTTACCGCTACTTATGTTGTGAAAATAAATGAGTACGTTGATCAAATTTATTCTACTTACCGACACGTTCCGACTACAGAGTAGTACAGATGGCCGCTTCAAATTTTGATTGTAAATAAGGATTCGGATAGGATATGGGTTAGGATAGGTATAAAATAGGAAAGGAAATCATACAAACCAATTATCTTACGGGATATTAGGTTCTACAACCATACACTTTGTAAATTACACTCACAGAGAAGTTGACGAAACAAGTTGCCGTGCGTCTGCTACGTTGTCTGTTTAAACAGTGCCTTACCACTAACGAGCCCGCGTTCGGCCTATGCCCCCCCCCCCCCCCCCCCGAAAAAAAAAGCGTATGCCAGGTCAATGGTTCTTATCACTCCCCAATTCAGTGAAATAAATTTCTTAACTAATTTGAAAGGACAGTTAACTCTGTTCATTAAATAAACAATCTCATATTTAAATGCCTAGTTAAAAGTAATCAGAGTATTTAA
This sequence comes from Macrobrachium nipponense, assembly GCF_015104395.2. Classification (NCBI taxonomy): domain Eukaryota; kingdom Metazoa; phylum Arthropoda; class Malacostraca; order Decapoda; family Palaemonidae; genus Macrobrachium; species Macrobrachium nipponense. Next base: position 21,881,118 of record NC_061103.1, read on the forward strand.
GATACAGTATTAGAAATTTTGCTTAGCTCACTAAAGAAAACGGAGTATAGGGGTTGGTAGCTCTTAGCAGTTAACTTTGTTAAAGTTAAACACATATGTACTGTCGGCCCAAAAAAAACTCGTGGCAGAGTTTCATAATTTTTTCGTTCACCTGCCTGACGCACGATTCATGCCTTATTTATCTATTTTTCTTTCAAAGATGGAAGAAATCGTATGTAATGACGTTAAAAACAGTCACTGATATCTTTAGAACATTATGTTATGTTTATTGTGAAAAACTATTTTCCCCCTCATATCGCAAAATTGATGTGAACGAAACGAAGTGAAAAAACGGCATACCACAACCATAGAGTATACCATTACCAAATAGATAGGAGACACCATCACTGGTAGTTATCACATAAACATAGTCCTTATTACATTCCATTTCAATATCAAGTTGAAGGTAGTTGAACGATTTCATTTGTTACTTTTACACAAAAAAACATTGGAAACTCAAAATATGCTATCAAATTAAAAAAATTATAACCTTAACAGTGTGAATCATGCGACCTCACTATTGTTTTCGACGTCTTGACATGCGCTGGAATCGAAGGCAACGTGCCACCAGTGTTGCCGTTTTGAGGAATTTCGTCTAGCTAATGTGTCTTTCTAGTGACATCTGGCAACCCTCCGTGGATATTCTGAGCACAGGCAACTTCGCTAAGCAATAAAAATTCTTCATTGCCTTTTTATGTTTTTTTAATGAAAATAAGGTTATAAATTATATCCTGCTTATTTAGACTAATGAATTTTATTGAAATCCTTTATTTTTCTTCATCAAAAATACTTTATGCTAAGCTAGTGACGTGTAGTTTATTTAAGTCAAGGAAAATCATTCTACATCGGAAAATACGCATTCTAACATTAAATAACGTGTAATATCAGAAGAACTGCGTATGGTAATACTGCTAAAGCCAATGTTGTGAAGAAAAAACTGCATCGCTGGTCACTGCCACGGTGTCACTTATCGGTCTAAGACTTGGGTCAAACACCGCTGTTTTGTCACGCCCTTTCACGTTCACGATGGATCGTCTGCCTGGCAAAGAAACATCCCCTGCACAGCGAGAGGCAATTATTGCACTGCATTTGGTGCAAATTCCTGTCAGGGAAAATATCAAGAAGACTCAACATACCGAAGAGAACCATACATAGATGGATCAAATTGTTCACAGAGCGACAAAGTTTAGAAAATAGGCCTAGAAGTGGAACTCCCTCGAAATCACCACAAGAGTGCAGGACAAAATGATTGTTGATGCTGTCAAAGGACAACCCCTGATTACAGCAGTGGCTGTAAAACAGCAGCTTGGACTGCAAATATGTGTGCAGACTGTGCGGAATAGGTTGCATGGGGGGCAGGCCTGCATCACAGGATTTCCGGCAAGGAAACCATTGCTAACGCAACAGCATAAAGAAGCAAGGATGGGATTTGCCCATGCAATATCTTCCAGAAGATGCGTTTCTTTCTTGGCATGGATTTAGTTATTTTCTGTGATGAAAAAATTTTCGCGTCTGATGCGCATGGACAGCTTCATTGTTTGGCGTCCAAATAAAACTAGTAATGCCTAGTGAAATTTTAGTTTACTTATTCATAAAAAAAGAACACACCTCTTTGTTTTTAATTAACATTGACCTGTTTATTTTCCTATCATAAACTGAAATGTGGTATGCTTAAGTGCATTATGTTATATATATAAAAAAGCTAATGCAACTTGCCTATAACGTGAAAATAATACATAGTTTACCTGCAAGATGAAAAGAAACTTGTTATTTTGGTCTTTATTTTCTGTATATATCCTTGACCTCAAGCTGAGAATTTATCAATAACTATATACAATTGACTGTTCACACAGGAATTAACTGTGTTTAATGGGGACTACACTGCAATTATATATATGCAGTTGCGTTGATTTATAATTTCAATTCATCCTATAGGCTGTTAGGAAACATTATAATTTTCATTTATAGATTATAATTCATAAAGTAGGTCCATATTATAACATATAGAAATAAAAGAAAATATATCTTTGTAAAGTTGAAGCCCTACTGTTCTACTTTTTCTGCGGGGCTGGGGGTGTGGGAGTATAAGTAACTACTCTCTATTGAACTGTCTACCGGTTGAAATAATATTTTCTGTCGACAGATATGCTGAAGAAAACATCGAGCCTTCAAGGCGTAGCGGCAGAATATCAGCTGGTTTTATGGGGATGGATGGCTGCCAGTGGACCGGGAGAGCTAATTGTCATCGATGAGCGTATGAACAGTAATCAGTATATTGCAAAATTTTACAGGACATTTTAGTGCCCTCAGTTCGAAAACTATTACTGCCGTATCCATGCCAATATATCGCCATGGACAATTCTGCGGTCCACAATGCAAAGGCTGTAAAGAAATGGTTTCAGCAAAATCCAGACGTGGTTCGAATTGATTGGGCTGCGAAGTCTGCAGATCTGAACCCAATAGAAAACTTATGGGCCTATATGATCCAACAATGGGATGTTAATCGTGCTAGGACAAAAGAAAACCTTATAAAGCATGCAATAGATATTTGGGAGAGTTTAAGGCCAAGAGACGAGTAGCAACATTTGCGAAGTCCTCGTTGCATCAATGCCAAATAGGATAGATGCGTCTAGACGCCACGAGGATCTTATACAAAATATTAATCAGTTGTGCTGCCTTTTAAATGAAATATTGATTTATTTTAATCTCGTTAGTTTAACAGTCCTACTTTCATCTCATTTACTTCTCTTACATTTCATCTTATCCATGTGAATCTATACAGACTTATAGGCCTAGGCTATGTTATGACTGAGTTCCTGGTTAATTCATTCTCTCTCTCTCTCTCTCTCTCCTCTCTCTCTCTCTCTCTCTCAATCTCATATGCATACATATAGATATGATATATATATCACATGCTAATATGAATATATTTTTATTTTCATTTGTATATTATCTTTACACTGTATTTGACAGGATTTATTATATATATATATATATATATATATATATATATATAGATATATATCTATATATAATATATATATATATATCTATATATATATATATATATATATATATATATATATATATATACGTATATATATACGCACACCTGTTAATAAAGATATGCTTATTTTCATAATTTTCTTGACTTAGGCTTGTTTTTGACTGCATTCCAGTCCAATGATTTTCTGCATGTATTTTCCTTAGTTATCTGACTATCTATATATGCAATATATATATATATATATATATATATATATATATATATATATATATATATATGAGTATATATAATGCGTGTTTTTTTATTGTAAATATCGGAAATAAACTTGAACGAGAAAGTTACGTTTCATATTACCTATCCTTTTAGCTACTTATAATATAATAGGTATAGGCATACGAGTGAGACTGATTCTAATTAAATTCTGTTTAGAAGAAATAAATAGCTACAGTAAGATTACCCTATGAATGCTTTGACTCCCACAACTTCCCAACATGTGCGGATGAAAGGCAGCATGCATGAAGGAATTGGATAGAGACTAAATTGTATTCGTTTTTGATTTCTTATGATTGCTTTTGATATGAGATAGCTAGGTCTGAGAAAATTATGTATGCAATAATGAAAAAGATAAAAAAAAAAGGAGAACATGGCCAGTAAAAATGAATAACGGGTGGAATAATCAAATAAAGCAGATTGATATAGATTTTCACATCACGTATCCGAGAGAGTATGCTGCTGAAAATAGACCTAGGTCCTAGGCTAAACATAGTGCCAAAATCAGAAGTCAAATTTAGGCATGTTATATGTGTATGCAAATTATTTTATTGATCAAAGGAGAAAATTTGCTAAATCACATTTTGCTATTAAAGAATGTTGTATTATTATTCGACAGTAGGTTAAGAACTGACGATACCCCAGTACAGTACGATACGTTGGTTCATGACTAGCAGCATCAAAGCCAACGTCCAAATACTTATGCAATTGCTGCCACGGATCCTTAGTTGAGAATACCATTAGAATTCGTGGTCCTCGTGTTGTATATTTTCAATACTTTGCAAAATAATTATATTTGACGTTGAATAAGTCTACTCAGTTCTAATGTAATTTATTTCAAGTAGAGCACCTTAAAAGGAAATATTATTATTGTTACGTAAATAATCTGGCACCTGCATATGGCAATATTTCCATAACGAAACAAGGAATTAAGAAAACTACGCCAATTCTTTGTTGGCCGTCTGTACAAAGTGAATTTCAGTAAGTTCCAGAAGTGAAGCGACAAATCTCAGAATTGATCGTACTTCTATAGAAACTCATGGGGTTGCCAGTCATTATATTTTATTCCAATTATTGTCATCCTATTTATCTGATAATACGTATCAGTGATTAACTGTATAAGCGCACAAGTATTTCCCAGTGAATGATCAATGTTAGTTAAGTAATTGTTTATTAATAGAAAAAAAAAGAATTTCCCCAAAGAAACATCTGCGGCTTCCAAAGTGTGATATGAAGTGTTCACATAGAGTGGCAGCAGGAACCGTGTGCATAAGCATTGGCCTAATATTTGTAAATTAACTTTCTACTTTTATAGCGTTATATCGAAAGTCATTATGATTTCTTTTGATAAAGCACAGAGAAGTTTAGCATCTGATTAAATGAAATATAATAAGGCAAGTTGGTGTAAAAAAAGAAAAGAAAAGAAAAAAAAAAAAAACGAAATCCTAGTTATGTGCGCGTTCTAACGTTGTTACATGGTTAGGCCTATTTCAAGAATCAAGGAAATATATTTCCTTTCCAGCTTGTTGGTTAATAATTTCATGGAATGTCTCAATTGTGCAAATTTGTGCATGCGGAATTGCGTTCAGGGTCGCACCAAACAAGTATTTTCGTAGGTTTCCACCTTTTTTTTTTTTTTTTTGTTTTTAGTGCATAAGTGAGACTATTCTTGTCCATACGATCCGGAGTGTGAAATATGCTTAGCGAGCATTATTTTAATTCGAGTATCCCCTGTTATGCTCTCCTCTCTCTCTCTCTCTCTCTCTCTCTCTCTCTCTCTCTCTCTCTCTCTCTCTCTCAGGACGTTTTTATCTATCAGGAATAACCAGAGGTCTGTTTTAAGAATCGAGCACTAGGCCTATTGGTCGGTCATGCTCGGGTGTCTTTTATATATATATATATATATATATATATATATATATATATATATATATATATCTATATATATATATATATATATATATATATATATATAATATATATATATATATATATATATTATATATATATATATATATATATATATATATATATATATATATATATATATATATATGTGTGTGTGTTTGTGTGTTTATATATAATGTGAGTGTATAGTGTGTGTGTGCATTTTTCACGTATTTACACTTACATGCATACATACACAACCCCAAAATACTTCCACTGTATCCAAACGTCAACAGTGAGACAGACAGAAAAAACATCACGACTATAATTTAATTAGCTTAATTATTTTTTTCCCTTCCTCACTACCCGGGTAAAATATTATCCTTTTGAATATTATTATTATATTATTATTATTATTATTATTATTATTATTATTATTATTATTATTATTATTATTATTATTATTATTATTATTATTATTAAAAGTAATGGAAGAGTTCACGAGAATTGATTCTATATAAAATTCTTTCAATTCTCCTTATGATTTGTCTTTCTGGCACGCTGGTGTTATAAACCAGCTGGCCAATATTCATTGTCCTATGGGTCGTCAACGGAATTTCGGGCTGGTGTTATCAAAGGCAACTGGTTATCAGGGACAGGCTGGGGTCGTCAGGGGTCTGTCCAGTGAATACTGGATAGACCCCTGACGACTATTTAACTGGACAGACCCCTGACGACTACGGCCTGTTCCCGACCTACGAGAGTATACCTGTTGACGACCCCAGCCTGTCCCTGATAACCTGTTGCCTTTGATAACACCAGCCCGAAATTCCGTTGACGACCTACAGCACAATGAATATTGGCCAGCTGCTTTATAATACCAGCGTGCCAGAAAGACAAATCATAAGGAGAATTGAAAGAATTTTATATAGAATCAATTCTGTGATTTCTGCCATTATATTTAATGAAACATGTTTGAAGGTCTGTTTCAGCATATTATTATTATTATTATTATTATTATTATTATTATTATTATTATTATTATTATATTATTATTATTATTTCTCACTGAATATCCAAGGCTTATTTGTAGCCCATTATCCCAACTCCCTATTCCCAACTCCTTATTTAACATTCAACCGCTTGTTGTTATACAAAGTGTTTGATTAAAGCTGCCACTTGAGGAGGCTGCTCATCATTCTCTCTGTTCCGTTTTGCTGGTGAGCAGCGGTGATGTTCGTCAAAAGCATTGCGTGTACTTGTGTGCGCGGTTGTGGAAATATTGACTGACTGTCTATGTGAGTGTGATGTGTGTGTGAATGTGTATTAAAAAATGGCTGTCTAGCCGTATATCTACAATATGAATATGTGTGAATATACTTTGTATATATATGTATATATGTGTGTGTATTGTATACACACACACACACACACACACACACACACACACATATATATATATATATATATATATATATATATATATACTATATATATTATATGTCACATACACACACACATTATAATATATATATATATATATATATATATATATATATATATATATAGTATATATATATATATATATATATACACACACATATATACATACTGTAGATGCACAGCTGGACAGCCATTTTAGCACACATTCACACAACACACACTCACTTAGACAGTCAGCCATATATATATATATATATATATATAATATATATATATATATATATATATTAAAAAAATTTATAGATAGATAGATAGATATATATAGATTTATAAATATATATATATATATATATATATATATATATATCTATATATATATATATATATATAATATATATATATCATATATATTATATATATATATATATATATATATATATATATATATATATATATATATATAAAAATACATTTACATATATTTATGTGTGTATTATATGTGATATATACATTATATACATTTATATATATACATATAAATATATATAATTATGGGCCTTTGCCCTTTACCGATCGGAAGCGATCTCATCCCTGGGGCATCCTCGCCAATGGAGTGTCATCGAATGGGGTTTTATTTTTGCCAGGGATGGACCCTTCCCCATTCTCAGCTCCAATAGCTAGCCAAGAGAGATGGAATCTTCCATCCTGCCACACCAGGATCAAATATTTTGCACGTACTGTATGAGGCATTGAACTTACGGGTTTTTACGCCATGCCAAAGGTTGCCACGAACTTACGGGTTTTTACGCCGTGCCAGAGGTTGCCACAGTAGTATATGCAAGTAATCAATCCATTATGCATTGCATAAGCCATACTATGCATATATTAACGGCATTGAACTTACGGATTTTTACGCCGCGCCAGAGGTTGCCACAGTAGTATATGCAAGTATTCAACCCATTATGCATTGCATAAGCCTTACTATGCATATATTAACGGCATTGAACTTACGGATTTTTACGCCGCGCCAGAGGTTGCCACAGTAGTATATGCAAGTATTCAACCCATTATGCATTGCATAACCCATTCTTTGCATATATGAAAGGCATTGAACTTACGGGTTTTTACGCCGCGCCAGAAGTTGCCACGGTAGTATATGCAAGTATTCAACCCATTATGCATTGCATAAGCCATACTTTGCATATATGAAAGGCATTGAACTTACGGGTTTTTACGCCGCGCCAGAAGTTGCCACGGTAGTATATGCAAGTATTCAACCCATTATGCATTGCATAAGCCATACTTTGCATATATAAAAGGCATTGAACTTACGGGTTTTTACGCCGCGCCAGAGGTTGCCACGGTAGTATATGCAAGTATTCAACCCATTATGCATTGCATAAGCCATACTTTGCATATATAAAAGGCGTTGAACTTACAGGTTTTTATGCCGCGCCAGAAGTTGCCACAGTAGTATATGCAAGTATTCAACCCATTATGCATTGCATAAGCCATACTTTGCATATATAAAAGGCGTTGAACTTACAGGTTTTTATGCCGAGCCAGAGGTTGCCACAGTAGTATATGCAAGTATTCAACCCATTATGCATTGCATAAGCCTTACTTTGCATACATAAAAGGCATTGAACTTACGGGTTTTTACACCGCGCCAGAGGTTGCCACGGTAGTATATGCAAGTATTCAACCTATTATGCATTGCATAAGCCATACTTTGCATATATAAAAGGCATTGAACTTAGGGGTTTTTACGCCGCGCCAGAGGTTGCCACAGTAGTATATGCAAGTATTCAACCTATTATACATTGCATAAGCCATACTTTGCATATATAAAAGGGATTGAACTTACGGGTTTTTACGCCGCGCCAGAGGTTGCCACAGTAGTATATGCAAGTATTCAACCTATTATGCATTGCATAAGCCATACTTTGCATACATAACAGGCATTAAACTTACGGGTTTTACGCCGTGCCAGAGGTTGCCACGGTAGTATATGCAAGTATTCAACCCATTATGCATTGCATAAGCCATACTTTGCATATATAAAAGGCATTGAACTTACGGGTTTTTACGCCACGCCAGAGGTTGCCACAGTAGTATATGCAAGTATTCAACCCATTATGCATTGCATAAGCCATACTTTGCATATATGAAAGGCATTGAACTTACGGGTTTTTACGCCGCGCCAGAGGTTGCCACAGTAGTATATGCAAGTATTCAACCCATTATGCATTGCATAAGCCATACTTTGCATATATGAAAGGCATTGAACTTAACGGGTTTTTACGCCGCGCCAGAGGTTGCCACAGTAGTAAGTGCAAGTATTCAACCCATTATGCATTGCATAAGCCATACTTTGCATATATGAAAGGCATTGAACTTACGGGTTTTTACGCCGCGCCAGAGGTTGCCACAGTAGTATATGCAAGTATTCAACCCATTATGCATTGCATAAGCCATACTTTGCATATATGAAAGGCATTGAACTTACGGGTTTTTACGCCGCGCCAGAGGTTGCCACAGTAGTATATGCAAGTATTCAACCATTATGCATTGCATAAGCCATACTTTGCATATATGAAAGGCATTGAACTTACGGGTTTTTTACGCCGCGCCAGAGGTTGCCACAGTAGTATATGCAAGTATTCAACCCATTATGCATTGCATAAGCCATACTTTGCATATATGAAAGGCATTGAACTTACGGGTTTTTACGCCGCGCCAGAGGTTGCCACAGTAGTATATGCAAGTATTCAACCCATTATGCATTGCATAGCCAAACTTTGCATATATGAAAGGCATTGAACTTACGGGGTTTTACGCCGCGCCAGAGGTTGCCACAGTAGTATATGCAAGTATTCAACCCATTATGCATTGCATAAGCCTTACTTTGCATATATGAAAGGCATTGAACTTACGGGTTTTACGCCGCGCCAGAGGTTGCCACAGTAGTATATGCAAGTATTCAACCCATTATGCATTGCATAAGCCATACTTTGCATATATGAAAGGCATTGAACTTACGGGTTTTTACGCCGCGCCAGAGGTTGCCACAGTAGTATATGCAAGTATTCAACCCATTATGCATTGCATAAGCCATACTTTGCATATATGAAAGGCATTGAACTTACGGGTTTTTACGCCGCGCCAGAGGTTGCCACAGTAGTATATGCAAGTATTCAGCCCATTATGCATTGCATAAGCCATACTTTGCATATATGAAAGGCATTGAACTTACTGGTTTTTACGCCGCGCCAGAGGTTGCCACAGTAGTATATGCAAGTATTCAACCCATTATGCATTGCATAAGCCATTCTTTGCATATATGAAAGGCATTGAACTTACGGGTTTTTACGCCGCGCCAGAAGTTGCCACAGTAGTATATGCAAGTATTCAACCCATTATGCATTGCATAAGCCATACTTTGTATATATAAAAGGCATTGAACTTAAGAGTTTTTACGCAGCGCCAGAGGTTGCCACAGTAGTATATGCAAGTATTCAACCCATTATGCATTGCATAAGCCATACTTTGCATATATGAAAGGCATTAAACTTACGGGTTTTACGCCGCGCCAGAGGTTGCCACAGTAGTATATGCAAGTATTCAACCCATTATGCATTGCATAAGCCATTACTTTGCATATATGAAAGGCATTGAACTTACGGGTTTTTACGCCGCGCCAGAGGTTGCCACAGTAGTATATGCAAGTATTCAACCATTATGCATTGCATAAGCCATACTTTGCATATATGAAAGGCATGAACTTACGGGTTTTTACGCCGCGCCAGAGGTTGCCACAGTAGTATATGCAAGTATTCAACCCATTATGCATTGCATAAGCCAAACTTTGCATATATGAAAGGCATTGAACTTACGGGTTTTACGCCGCGCCAGAGGTTGCCACAGTAGTATATGCAAGTATTCAACCCATTATGCATTGCATAAGCCATACTTTGCATATATGAAAGGCATTGAACTTACGGGTTTTTACGCCGCGCCAGAGGTTGCCACAGTATATATGCAAGTATTCAACCCATTCTGCATTGCATAAGCCATACTTTGCATATATGAAGGCATTGAACTTACGGGTTTTTACGCCGCGCCAGAGGTTGCCACAGTAGTATATGCAAGTATTCAACCCATTATGCATTGCATAAGCCATACTTTGCATATATGAAAGGCATTGAACTTACGGGTTTTTACGCCGCGCCAGAGGTTGCCACAGTAGTATATGCAAGTATTCAACCCATTATGCATTGCATAAGCCATACTTTGCATATATGAAAGGCATTGAACTTACGGGTTTTTACGCCGTGCCAGAGGTTGCCACAGTAGTATATGCAAGTATTCAGCCCATTATGCATTGCATAAGCCATACTTTGCATATATGAAAGGCATTGAACTTACGGGTTTTTACGCCGCGCCAGAGGTTGCCACAGTAGTATATGCAAGTATTCAACCCATTATGCATTGCATAAAGCCATTCTTTGCATATATGAAAGGCATTGAACTTACGGGTTTTTACGCTGCGCCAGAAGTTGCCACAGTAGTATATGCAAGTATTCAACCCATTATGCATTGCATAAGCCATACTTTGTATATATAAAAGGCATTGAACTTAAGAGTTTTTACGCCGTGCCAGAGGTTGCCACGGTAGTATATGCAAGTATTCAACCTATTATGCATTGCATAAGCCATACTTTGCATATATAAAAGGCGTTGAACTTACAGGTTTTTATGCCGCGCCAGAAGTTGCCACGGTAGTATATGCAAGTATTCAACCCATTATGCATTGCATAAGCCTTACTTTGCATACATAAAAGGCATTGAACTTACTGGTTTTTACGCCGTGCCAGAGGTTGCCACGGTAGTATATGCAAGTATTCAACCTATTATTCATTGCATAAGCCATACTTTGCATACATAAAAGGCATTAAACTTACGGGTTTTACGCCGTGCCAGAGGTTGCCACGGTAGTATGTGCAAGTATTCAACCCATTATGCATTGCATAAGCCATACTTTGCATATATGAAAGGCATTGAACTTACGGGTTTTTACGCCACACCAGAGGTTGCCACAGTAGTAAATGCAAGTATTCAACCCATTATGCATTGCATAAGCCATACTTTGCATATATGAAAGGCATTGAACTTACGGGTTTTTACGCCGCGCCAGAGGTTGCCACAGTAGTATATGCAAGTATTCAACCCATTATGCATTGCATAAGCCATACTTAGCATATATGAAAGGCATTGAACTTACGGGTTTTTACGCCGCGCCAGAGGTTGCCACAGTAGTATATGCAAGTATTCAGCCCATTATGCATTGCATAAGCCATACTTTGCATATATGAAAGGCATTGAACTTACAGGTTTTTACGCCGCGCCAGAGGTTGCCACAGTAGTATATGCAAGTATTCAGCCCATTATGCATTGCATAAGCCTTACTTTGCATATATGAAAGGCATTGAACTTACGGGTTTTTACGCCGCGCCAGAGGTTGCCACAGTAGTAAATGCAAGTATTCAGCCCATAATGCATTGCATAAGCCATACTTTGCATATATGAAAGGCATTGAACTTACGGGTTTTTACGCCGCGCCAGAGGTTGCCACAGTAGTATATGCAAGTATTCAACCCATTATGCATTGCATAAGCCCATACTTTGCATATATGAAAGCATTGAACTACGGGTACGCCGCGCCAGAGGTTGCCACGTAGTAGTATATGCAAGTATTCACCATTATGCATTGCATAAGCCATACTTTGCATATATGAAAGGTATTGAACTTACGGGTTTTTACGCCGCGCCAGAGGTTGCCACAGTAGTATGCAAGTATTCAACCCATTATGCATTGCATAAGCCATACTTTGCATATATGAAAGGCATTGAACTTACGGGTTTTTGTTTTTACGCCACGCCAGAGGTTGCCACAGTGTATATGCAAGTATTCACCCCATATGCATTGCATAAGCCATACTTTGCATATATGAAAGGCATTGAACTTACGGGTTTTTACGCCGCGCCAGAGGTTGCCACAGTAGTATATGCAAGTATTCAGCCCATTATGCATTGCATAAGCCATACTTTGCATATATGAAAGGCATTGAACTTACGGGTTTTTACGCCGCGCCAGAGGTTGCCACAGTAGTATATGCAAGTATTTAACCCATTATGCATTGCATAAGCCATACTTTGCATATATGAAAGGCATTGAACTTACGGGTTTTTACGACGCGCCAGAGGTTGCCACAGTAGTATATACAAGTATTCAACATTATGCATTGCATAAGCCATACTTTGCATATATGAAAGGCATTGAACTTACGGGTTTTTACGCCGCGCCAGAGGTTGCCACAGTAGTATATGTAAGTATTCAACCCATTATGCATTGCATAAGCCATACTTTGCATATATGAAAGGCATTGAACTTACAGATTTTTACGCCGCGCCAGAGGTTGCCACAGTAGTATATGCAAGTATTCAACCCATTATGCATTGCATAAGCCATACTTTGCATATATGAAAGGCATTGAACTTACGGGTTTTTACGCCGCGCCAGAGGTTGCCACAGTAGTATATGCAAGTATTCAACCCATTATGCATTGCATAAGCCATACTTTGCATATATGAAAGGCATTGAACTTACGGGTTTTTACGCCGCGCCAGAGGTTGCCACAGTAGTATATGCAAGTATTCAACCCATTGTGCATTGCATAACCCATATTTTGCATATGTAAAAGGCATTGAACTTACGGGTTTTTACGCCACGCCAGAGGTTGCCACTGCAGTATATGCAAAAAATGTGATTTAACATGCAGTGCATAATCCAATAGGCGATTTGGTATCGTTACCCATTCCAGAGGGTATCATGTGGCAGGAGAGGGGGTGCACTGTGACCCTCTGAACAGCTGTTGGCTCTCATCCTGAGAGCTGGTCCTCCTTCTTCTGAATAACTGTTGGCTCTCATCCTGATAGTTGGGCCTCCTGCCTCCATGAGGGAGATGAGAGAATCACCAAGGATGCCTGATGAAAAGCCTGTTCACAAGACTTGTCTTTACCGCTACAAAGAAACAACCCATGTGAAGAATTTTGACTGGTCATCAGTTGATGATGCTGCATCGTGTTCCAGAGGCATTGCGATTTTCTTGGCCCATCGATGGTTTTGATTGCAGGATTGGTGTGTAGGAGGTGGGGGGACCTCCCAGTGTTGTTTGCTGCCGGGGGGAGCAGCAGAACACCCATCTTGCAGTCAAGCTCATCAAATGGACCAAGAAGATCGCAGGGCCTCTAGAACACGACGCAGCAGCATCACCTGGTGACAAGACAAAATCATTCACAATTTGGTTAATCACAGGCTGTTTCTTCTGTTTGTTTCTTTCTAGTTTCCTTTAGTTTTCTTCCTCTTCGTTGTCCTTCCAGGTTTCTTCTTCTTTGCTTTCATTGTCTTCTGAGGATCTTCAAACACACTATCTGCCAGGTCCTTGATGAATTCCCTGACTGCGTTGTATTTTCTTCTTTCATCAGTATCACATAGGAGATCATTAGCATAGTTGACCTTGTGCATGATATCCATTCTGCGCTGTCGCTCGTCTTTAGACCCTTGGCAGTTATCAGGGTTAAACTTGAGTGTCCGCTTCCTGTAGGCCCACTTTATATCCTTCAAATTAGCATCCTCTGCAATACCTAGGATGTAGTATGGGCAGCCATGACGTTGCATTCTTTGCAAGGTTCTGGCGGCTGCAACCAAATCTTCTTGATCATCTAATTTCTCAAGGTGCGTCATAGCTTGGCTGTGTCTGCCAAGCAATAAGAGACATAATCCCAGTCTTCGCCTGCAGTCCACTTGATCGTCGTCCATATCCAAGACTCTGAGGAAACATTCACTTGCTTCTTCCAGTCGTCCTAGCTTATAGAACATGTTTCCTTTGACCTTGTTTTCTTCAATCAGAGCATCATTCTTATTCTTTTCATTTGCCATAGAATTGTATACCACGGTAACTGGTGGTTCTCGTTCCTCTAATTCCTCATTCATTTTTTCATTCTCCTGTGGAAGCGACTGAACTGTGGTTTCCTGGATATGTACTTTCTTCTGATCGCCTAGATCCTTTCGTGCGAGAACAGATGATACTTCTCTCTGTGAGGCTTGCAATCTCTCCTCGAGTTGTGCCGTCGCCTGGAATAGCTTCTTTCTTTCAGCCTCATGGGCCTTGACCTTCTCTTCAAGGTACCCACAGTAGAAGTCATTGTCCACAGCTTGGTTCTGGAGTTCTTCCAGTTTTTCTCGATGGTTCTCACATTCTTTCTCCTTCCGTGCTAGTTGTTCGTTTATATTTTCAACATCCTTGGCCTTCTGGAAAAATGCGTCTTCCAACTCTTCTATTTTCTTCTTCAGGAGTTTATTTTCCTCTTCAGCGTTATGCGTTTCATCCTTGAACTCGTCAAGTAAATCTTGATTCTTTCTCATCAGAGCAGCCTCGTTGAAATTCATATCTTCGAGTTCATCTAGGAGGAGAAAGTTCTCCGACGTTACATGCTTCCAATCTTCTTTCAAAAGCGAGATCATTTCCGTTGCGTAGTAAAGGTCGTCGTCGTTTTTCTGCGCAGTAGTATCTTGACCAATCTGGAGAGCCTTCTGGTCTTCAATGCACTGATGTGCTCGGCCAAAAAGTGCTCCCAGAACAAGAGCTATTGCTTGTTTACTAATAAATAATCCGAGGTTTCGGATCCAATTTCCTTTTACGAAAGGTACCACTGATCCGGTTGGGATCAGAGCCAATAGGTTTTTCACAACAAAGTTAAATTTACCAAGGGCAAACATGGTTACCTTTCTTTCCACCTGATCAAATTTTTCGAATTGGATAATGCCACTAGAGCTCCAGGAATTCCCCAGATCTTCATTTTGGCTCCGAGGCCAATTTTCTTGCTTCGGGAGATTCCACACGGAGCCTTCGGAAGGGCTTGGAGTAACTGAAGGCTCCTGAAGACTGCGACGGCTTCAGAAACATGCAAATGGAGACGACTTTAAAAATGAACCAGTAAATAATGTCTTCCTCGAGAAAGTAGCTAAAAAGAGAGCTGGAAATGTTAACATTTTAGTCACAGATGATTATGAAACAAAACAAATTATACAAAATTGAGAATTGAAAAAAATTTTTGTTGTTAAGGTTTTTTTAATGAGAGAAGCGTAAAATTCTTTGGCCTTCGCTCTCTCTCTCTCTCTCAACACACCCACACACACGTACATATATGTATACATGTATGGCCATATACATATACGATATATATAATATAAAATACACAAGTATATATTCATATATATATATACATATACATATATATATATATATATATATATATATATATATATATATATATATATATATATATATATATATATCTATATATATAATAAAAGGCCCATAAAGCACCATTTCACGTTCCAACAATACATTCAGACGCTTTCGTCTGTGCCCCTTTTCACTGGTAAAATATTTTACCAGTGAAGCGTCTGGATTGCATTGTTGCAACGTATGAATAGTGTTTATGGGCCTTCTATCTTCATATTACTACTGATTAGAGTAATCTATATATATTATAATATGTAATATATATATATACATATATATATATATATATATATATATATATATATATATATATATATATATATATATATATATAATTTAGTTGTTCTTACATAATAAGTAGGCTATGCTGAACATCATGCTTCTGTATTTGGCATATACTGGCTGCCGATGAGTGCAATTCTATCTTCATTGTATATCATTCCTTATAGTCTTTTTCTCATGCCAGAGGTTGTAGTTTTCTGTAAAAGAATACTATTGAGATGGGTATTTGTCTGTCCATCCGCATTTTTTCTCTCCGCCCTCAGATCTTAGAAACTATTGAGGCTAGAGGGCTGCAAATTTGCATGTGATCATCCACCCCCTCAGTCATCAAACTTACCAAATTGCAGCCCTTTGTCCACAGTAGTTTTTTATTTTATTCAAGTGTTATGAGTAATGTATAGTTTTCCATATTATTATTATTATTAGAGTTATGAAAAGTCGGTTTTGCTATTTCAATTTAATAAATTCATGTTTAATACTTTACTGTATGGAATTGAAGGGTTGAGCTTCTATTTCTTTTATTTTTATGTTTGAAATATCGTAGGTTACCAAAATGCATTTAACTGTGGAATTCACGTTTGTTACTTAGTTTTTGTTTATTTATAAACTAAGGTTTTCTATATTGGGTATTTAAAACAGCCTAATGCGTAAATTCATTGAACTATAGCTTGTAGTTTTACTTTTTAAAACCAAGGCAATGCTAAGAGAGAGAGAGAGAGAGAGAGAGAGAGAGAGAGAGAGAGAGAGAGAGAGAGAGATGGCCTGTGTAGCATTAAAACATAAATTTTGGCGGTTTGGTTGCAATAAAACCATGCTTGATATTTCTCTTGAAGAAATTCATGGTTTGTATTTTGATGAAACCAGTCTTTTTACTTATTATTTTGGTTACGTTGAGTCCACAGTTGGCAATCCGGTTTAATAAAACTCAGCTCATGATTTAGATTAATTGACCTGCTATTTTGTTTCCCTTTGAAAAATGCAAAACTTTATTTTTTATGTTCCAAACTTAAAAGCTTGACTTACTGACCTGAGTTTCTAAACCTCATCGCATTAGTTTGATTTTATAAACCCAATCGTTCATCCCAGTCATGATATTTGTTTGCAGAACAAAGTTCGACATTTCGGTTTATTAACTTCAAGTGTAAATGTAGATACAAGTTTACTGAACCCAGGCTTGTAATTTCAGTTTACTGAGCCTCAGCATGTTTCGCTTTACTAATCCCAAGCTTAATTCCGGTTGACTGAATCTTAGCTTGAGTTGACTGAACCGTAGGTTGATATCTCTACTTAAACCTAACGGTTTCAGTTTGGTATTTCGTTTTACTAAACCCGGACAGGATATATTGGTACACTTAACAACCCCAAAAGCAGAAATATCACTTTACAGAACTTCAGCTTGATACTTCTGCTAATTAAAACCGGTCTTGATAGTTGTTTACTGAACCCAAGCTTATATTTCGGTTTAATATGTCAGGTAATTAAACCCAAGCTTGAAATTATGATTTATTTATTTATTAAATAAAAGCTTAGTATGTCGCTGTACCAAACCAAATCTTGACATTTCAATTCGCTGTGCCAAGACCTCTTTTTAATATATATATTTTTTATCAGCTTCTGGTTGGTTTGTCACCTGTGGGGCCAAGGGTAACATTACTTCAGGAATGGCAGGAATAAGAGACTGGGAATTGGGGTTGGATCGGAGAACACACGCGTTTCAGGGGGAATTGGCGAACATTGCAGCGGCAGAGAGAAAGCTCCCAAATTGGGCATGAGCACCAAAAAAAAAAAAAAAAAAAAAAAAAAAATTCGCGTGGGCGGCGGTTGGGGGGTGGGATGACGGTGGGCATTGAGGAAAAACAGACATGAGACGGGATGCAACTACGTATGATCTGAGAGCGAGGGCATGGGCATATGGATCAAAATTAAAGCAGATGTTCGAAGAATTCTTAAAGGAAAAACAGACTTCCAAAAATTACCGAGAAGGCAAAATCGAAAGAGGATGAGGCTTTTTTTTTGGAAATAGGAAGAGGTGGAGGATAGATAGAAGGAAGGAGGAGAAGGAAGAGGTGGAGGAGAAATAGGAGGAGGAGGAGGAAGAGGAGTAGGAGTCAGAAGAAGAAAGGGTGGCTGGGTGGAAGCTGATTGAAGTTAAAAAAGTTCAGTATATCTTAGTTTAACCAGACCACTGAGCTGATTAACAGCTCTCCAGGGCTGGCCCGAAGGATTAAATATTTTTACGTGGCTAGGAACCAATTGGTTACCTAGCAACGGGAGGGAAATACAATTTATTGTGGGATCCGAGAAGTGAATTTTTATCACCAGAAATAAATTCCTCTGATTCCGCTTTGGGCAGAGCTGGAATCGAACTTCGGACCACCGGAATTGGCAGCCGAGCTCGAAAACCACCCGTCCACCCGTGTGAACTAAATGTTGATTAAAGTCACGTGATTACTAATGATATATCACTGTTCGTTCGAATAGTAAAATTCAACAACGTCATTCGGTCTGGATAGTACTTGGGACTGGTGACCACAAGGAAAGCCAGACGCCGTCGGACGATTCATTATTCGTCATCCTTGAGTTTCAACCGACTTCCTTGTGGGTTTTCATTTATTTATTCCTTTTGTACTTTTTTTTATATAGTTTTTACTCCCATTTACGTATTCTCTGACTCATAATTACATTTAATCTTTTGAGAGTAGGTTTTTATCAAGCTTTTGGTATTTTAATCCACACTCCTCCTCCTCCTCCTCCCTATTTGTGTGTGGTGGGTGATGGGACAGGGATAGGTAAGGGCCTCCTTGGTTTGACCATCCCATTGGCTATTGCACGTTGACTGTTTTTTTTTTCTTTTGATACAGGTGTTTGTTATAATCATATACCTTGCGAAAACTATCCCGCTGTTACACGCTATATTACTACAAACCCGCGTTGATTGCATTATTTGTCATGAAAATCATTGGAATTTATCGTTCTAAATTTGACTGCAGTGTTACTAGAGACTCGGTTGTTTTCTACATTATATGTAATTTGGTTTTGCTATTTGTTTGTTATTTACTGCTCTTTACTGTGCTTTTTTTCATAGTATTCACGACTGCGCGGAAAATAATTCCAAGTGTGTATAAAAAAAGAACCAAACAAAGTAAATGGGAAATAACCAATAAATATACCGATAGATATATGGATGGAGAACTGAAAAGAAAAATTTAAGGCGATGGGGCGTTGCTTTGAAGTATTGCTGCAGTCTTTGTACAGTAGCATTACAAATCTTTTAAAATATTATTGAAGCCTTATGAAAACTTGAGATTATCAACATTCAAAACACTGCCGGGAGGATGTTTCCATATTTTATTGTAAAGGGAAAGGTAAAAAAAAAAAAAGGGAAAAAAATCTGAGACTACTTGTGGCACCCTGGCGTCTCACAGAATGATGATGGACAAAAACGAGTTACACCCCTGTGCTGTAACTCGTAAGGCTCTTTGCAACGTCCTTTTGTCTCCTCGCTGCATCCCCTTTCATTTTTTTCTTTTACTGTACTTCCGTTCATATTATCTTTCTTCCATCTCACTTTCTACCCTCTGCTAACAATTGTTTCATAATGCAACAACGAAGTTTTCCTCGTGTTACACCTTTCAAACATTTTTACTCTGAACTCCCTTTCCATCGCTGAATGACCTCATAGGTCCCAGTGTTTGGTCTTTGGCCTAAACTTCATATGCCATTCCTACTGACCACCATTGTTTGGAAGAAGGAAACCACCACTTCCAGCAGTTTTATGGAGACAATAAGGACCCTTGGAGGATTTTAGCTTCCGCACAAAAGGTACCAGAATGAGAAGAGGCTTCATGGATGATAAAATTAGATTTTCGTCAGATGAATCGAGTATTAGAATAAGCTGACTAATGCTAGGCATTTTTCCTGGCCATCAGTAGAGTATGAACGTTGGTGTAACCTAGCAACCTCGTCTTATAAATCAAGTTTTTTCCTATATAAGTTACAGAACATTATGATGACCCCAAAACTAACCAAAAGGAGCAAAAATTAGGAATTGAAAGTTGCATCAGACCTTTAGAGTCTGATATTAGCTGCATTTGGTTACAGTGGGTGCTTCAAAAAACTAACAAAAGTGTTTGTCAGAAAGTCCGATACTGTAGAATTCATCATTCCTCTGTTTTGTGTCAAGATTTTCTCGAATTTCAATCAGATTTTCGATCATACAGACTAACACATCCAGGGATTTCAGTAATCGTATTTTGATAATCCTTCCTTTTAAATGATTACAGTCATCATTTACATTTCCCCTTTGGGAGGGATGGGGGGCGGAGGGAGTGGTAGTTTACCTCAGGGTGTACGCTGTAGGCACTACGTAAGGTTCTTTGTAGCATCCATTTGGTCCCCAGCTTCAACCCCTTTAATTCCTTTTACTGTAGCTCAATTCAAATTCTCTTTCTTCTGTCTTGCTATCCACCTCCTAACAATTATTTCGTCGTGCGGCTGCGAGGCTTTCCCCCTCTTGCATTTTTCAAACCTTTCCATTTTCAATTTCCCTGTCAGCACTGAATGACTTCATAAGTCCCAGCGCTTGGCCTTCCTTACCATTATTTATATCCTACAAAATCTATATATATATATATTTCTTGTTTTTTCTTTCACGACTCTTCACTTGCAGTGTTGCAATGCGCAAGTTAAGAGACAGTGGCCATCATCAGTGCTAATTAGAAAAAGAAATGTTTAACATTTTCATTCTTCCTTTTGTAATTAATTTTTCTGGTTTAATATCACCCGGCAGTGTCCATCACAAATTCGTGGTCTTTTGTCTCTTTATGAAAGCATTCATCATCTCTCAGAGTTCTCGGTATTTTCGCACATTTATTCCCTCAACGTCCAGGTTATATAGATGTACAGTAAGTTCCAGAAGTGAAGCGACAAATCTCAGAATTGATCGTACTTCTATAGAAATTCATGAGATTGCCAGTTATTATATTTTATTCCAATTATTGTCATCCTATTTATCTGATAATACGTATCAGTGATTAACTGTATAAGCGCACAAAGTATTCCCCCAGTGAATGATCAATGTTAGTTCAGTAATTGTTTATTAATAGAAAAAAAAAAGAATTTCCCCAAAGAAACATCTGCGGCTTCCAAAGTGTGATATGAAATGTTCATCATAGAGTGGCAGCAGGAACCGTGTGCATAAGCATTGGCCTAATATTTGTAAATTAACTTTCTACTTTTATAGCGTTATATCGAAAGTTATTATGATTTCTTTTGATAAAGCACAGAGAAGTTTAGCATCTGATTAAATGAAATATAAATAAGACAAGTGGGTGTAAAAAAAAAAAAAAAAAAAAAAAAAAAAAAAAAAAACGAAATCCAAGTTTTGTGCGCGTTTAGCGTCGGTTAAAAAAAAAAAAACGAAATCCAAGTTTTGTGCGCGTTTAGCGTTGGTTACATGGTAAGGCCTATTTCAAGAATCAAGGAAATATATTTTCCAGCTTGTTAGTTAATAATTTCATGGAATTTCTCGATTGTGCAAATTTGTGCATGCGGAAATGCGTTCAGGGTCGCACCAAACAAGTATTTTCGTAGGTTTCCACCTTTTTTTTTTTCAGTGCATAAGTGAGACTATTCTTGTCCATACGATCCGGAGTGTGAATATGCTTGGCGAGCATTATTTTAATTCGAGTATCCCCTGTTATGCTCTCTCTCTCTCTCTCTCTCTCTCCTCTCTCTCTCTCTCTCTCTCTCTCTCGTCTCTCGGCTCTCCTCTCTCGTCTCTCTCTCTCTCAGGACGTTTTGATCTATCAGGAATAACCAGAGGTTCTGTTTTAAGAATCGAGCACTAGGCCTATACGTGCTCGGGTGGCTTCTTTATATATATATATATATATATAATAGATATATATATATATATATATGTAATTGTATGTATATATGTATCCCCAAAAAACTCATAAATTTCTGTTACGCAATAATACTTGACTGGATCGAACTGATTACTGGTTGTCAGTGGAAATATGAATTTGGGTGATATCACTCCCTTATGATACGCCCACTTACGCAAATTTAGTCTTAAATTTCACGGTTGGAATTTGATTCGAAGATTTGAGGTAATGAGTTGAAGTGAAAAAGGTGGAGTTAGTATTGTGGGTAGAGGTAGGGGTAGAGGGGGGAAGGGGTGGTTGGGGTCTGTCGTCTCCCTACTTAACCAGATGGTGATTTTACGGGTGTTCTGGTTGCTTGCGACCGACTTTCTTATTTTTTATATAGCGAGTCTGTTTCCCAGGTGCAAGGACAGGTCCTGGTGTCAGTCCTGAAGGTTCTATCTTTGCTTAAATAACAGACAGTGGCCCTGCATTGTAAGCCTTGCAATGCCCGGAACTAGGCCTATCCTGAAGGTAGCAGCAGAGGTTAGAGGCAGTGATGCCGTTTTTCTTCACAACATTGGCTTTTTCAGCAGTGTTACCATATGCAGTTCATCTGATTTTTTTTACTTTATTTATGATTTAATGGTTAGAATGCGTATTTTCTGATGTAGAATTATTTTCCGTGATGTTAGAAAACTACACGTCACTAGCTTAATATAAAGTATTTTGACGAAGAAAAATAAAGGATTTCAATAAAATTCCTTTGTATAAATAAGCAGAATATGTTTTACAGCTTTATTTTCATAACAAAACATAAAAAAGGCAAAGTGAAGAATTTTTTTTCTTCAGTGCCGTGGCCTGTGGTCGGAAAAGCCACGGAGGGTTGCCAGATGTCACCAGAAAGCCACACTAATAGATGAAATTCCTCAAAACGGCAACCTTTCTCGAAAGGGATTGAGGGTTTTATGCTCGGCGTCCTAGAAGCTAGAATCAGAACTACCAACCACCCCCAACTTCTCCATTGAATCTAGGTGCATTCATGGTTGATTATGTTTAATGTCGCGGAGATTTTCCCTTCACATTCTATTGATACTTGCATGGTTTTATGCATCTTCGCTAAAATAATTGATAATACACTATAATATTAAATATTTGTTTCCACATTGCTCGAAATATACATTGGTAATGTTGGTAATCCTGTGTTGAACGAGAATTTCAAATTGTTTCGTTTCTATAGTTTGAAGTAATTGCTATACTTTAAAATAATTACTATTACCGTAATTTTTTCTTATGATTTTTATAAATATCATAGATTTGATATTTGTGCATCATATGTTAGCTTTATTTTGCTTGATAGAGCTTTCACTGTAGAAAAAAAAAATATTTTTTCAGCTACGATTTGTAGTTGCCAGTTAGTGAATTTAGAACGAAATTCTCTGAAATTTGTCGCTTCAGTTTTGGAACTTACTGTACAACAGGCCCCTCTCTGCAATCCTGAAAAAGATTAATATATATATATATATACACACACATTATATATATATATATATATATATATATATATATATATATATATATATATATATATCTATATATATCACTTTGTTTTCCTTCAATTTCAAAAATATATTCTTTCAGTTTAAGTAAATTAAAGGTAGCATTATGCATCGTATAATATTTGTATAAAGTAAAAAAATATAGCTGCGTTGTTCTTTCCAGAAATATTTGAATGCAGCTGAAATGTGTTATGGAACTATTGAAAAAAAAAGCCAGTGTAACTTTCTGTATTTTTTCTTCATCGCATCTTGCTTTACTTAAATCATTGGCATTGCAGTCCCACTGATTATTATTATTATTATTATTATTATCATGTATAATATATATATATATATATATATAATATATATATATATATAATATATATATATATATATATATATATATATATGTATGTATGTATTTGCCCCCTCTTGGAAAATATGCTGCGGGCATCCAAGTAACCTATATCTATTGGCGTAAGTGTAAATGTACATACATTTGTGCGTGTGTATCCTATACGTGTATTACGTATAATTACAATTTATTGTTATTTTTGTCCTTTCTGTATCGATGCATGTGTGTGTATATATTATTATAATAATTTTATTTCACCATTACAACAAAGCTGTCTCTATATGTTGACAGTAGTTCTTGCACTCATTTTGTCGCCTAATGTCTGTCAAATTGGTTTCATGGAAGACTTTATCATACGACTTGATCTTTCTGGAACTTGAAATTCTGCAGTTTTGAACAACATCCATGCCGTCCAATATCTGGACTAATGATGGGATTCTCTCTCTCTCTCTCGTGTCAAAAAGAACGATGGAATAAAACTCTCACACCAGATAAAGGACACGCCCAGTCATCCTTTATCCAGGCACAAGGCAGGATCAGAGATACACGGCTCTGGACAGGATGCGTAGGAATTTCTGTCTATGAAAAAATAACAAAATGTAAAGGCGGTTACACACGTGCGAACCGAACCTTGTATTGTAACCGATTCTTGTAACAAAAACGCAAGTGTGGACGGTTCCTCGAACCCGAACCCCGAACCCGCGAGGTTCGAGGCTCCGTTCGCCCTCTGTCCCGCCAATTGTCGGTTTTTGGGCCCCGAATCAAAGGGAGGTCTCTTTGAACGTTACGCCATGTGTGGACGGGAACTGTATTACACGCGTAACAACAGAGGTTAGCAGCTGAACTTGTTAACACCGACTATGAACAAGGCCGTCCTTAGTCGAGTCCCTTGTTTTGGTCAGTCAGTACGTATATGTCTACCATGGCTGACTGGAGTTAGGAAGAGGTCCTTCAATTTATTAGTTATTACGAAGAACAGACTTTACTGTGGCCAGAAACTTCTTGGAATCTCATGTCAGCGAGTAATTCCCGACCACTGTATTCTACCCTTCTAGTATATAACCTTGATTGCCACCATCTTCTTTTATTTCGCTTCATCTTCGTTAAATAATGTATATAAATATACGGCAGCTGCTACTTGCATGGTGGCCATCGTCGGTAAACAACCCGGACAGAGACAGACTGATGATCGCAGTGGATTGAAATGAAGTTACGTGCTTAACGTGGTTACGGTTCGTCCTCAACATTTTGACACCTTGTGTAACCGTATATGCGTAACTCAGTTACACATACAAGGTTCGGCTCTCACGTGTGTACCCACCTTTACAGAACAGAACTTGTTGCACTATTTCAAAATAGGCAAAATATCTCAAAAGGATTATATTGAAAAATGAAAATAATTGGTAAAGAATGAAATCGAATGGCAGGGAGCAGAAGAGACACATCTGATGTGGTCAAAAAGTAAAATGAATGCCTACCAACTGGTCCTGGAGCTGAACGGAGGGGATTCCTCCCCTTCCGTCCATACCCAACTACCAATATCCACCTTGTTTTAGGTTAAACAGCTGGCTTCAGCTTGCACTGAAAGTAAATCCCATATATAAAGAACTCAGGTTTGTAAGTTAGGAAAAATACGGATTAGTACTTTAAAAATTTGTCATATTTGAAAGCAGGTCAGGGAGTTTGGATGCTCAGACCAGTTGGGACTAATATGATAGTATAATGGACTGGCAGCATTCACTAATGTTTATGGTTAAACCAATATTAATTTATGGATGTAAGTTATGGCACAGCTCAGTTGTAGAGACAGGAAGCCGGTAGAATTTCAGTGTTGAGAAGGATGGAATAAGGGGCGACTGACAGGCTTATTTGTTTACCTGGTGTCTGGCTAGAATGGAGAGATACTATGTAATCAGCCCCTGGATAAGAGAAATAACTGGATTAAACCCATGATGTAAATGTAAAATGTCCAGATGGAAGTGGACAGGGCATAATTATAGGAGAGAAAGAAAATTGGTGCAGGAATTACCAGGATAGTCTGAATGTAGGTACAAGAAGAACTAAACAGAGATGGCTGGTATTATGAAAGAACTAAGATGGGAATGTTAGGATGACCTAAAAGAACTGGTACTCGACAGACATTTCTGGTAAGAATTCCAAGCTTCATCCCTAGCAGAACTACAGGAATTGTTAATGGACTGTAATTAAAAAGTATGTTTCAAAGTAAAATACTGTTGTAACAAATATATGTGAGCTGCAATGGTAATGTTTGTATGGCCTAATGTTGGTTTCATACAAAACAATCTTTTTATTCCAATATATTTTACTGGGTCCTTCAAGTAAGTTCCTCAAGAGGAAGGTCCCTTATCTGTTCTCATTAGATAGGGCATAAGGAATTGGAGAATTCCGAGCTTTCTAGAAAGTCCTTTTCTTCAGAATAAAAGAAATAGCCTGTCTTCTTTGCAGTGATTTTTGAAGAAAAGCACTTTTCTAGCCCCATCTCAATCGTTCTTTTGTCACACTGCAATAGTACTGGACTTTGTAGAGGTGTGTTTTACTTTGCTTAGTAGGTACAGCCAAAAACAGCTCCCTCCAGGAAAAAGAGTTTGTTACAGAAATGTTCCTGGTTGTCTTGAGTTTTTTAATGCAGGATACTGTAGTGGTCTCTTGAAGGAAATGAATAATGAATTCTCACATTTTATAATATATATATATATATATATATATATATTATAGATATATATGTATATATATATATATATATATATATATATATATATATATATATATATTATATATATATATATATATATCTAATGAAGGATTTTAAAAACATTCTTATATTCAAAGCCCCTAAAAGGAGGCTACAAATATATATATATAATATATATATATATATATATATATATATATATATATATATATATATATTTATATATTGTAAGCCTCCTTTTAGGGGCTTTGAATATAAGAATGTTTTTAAAATCCTTCATTAGAAGAAAAAATTTGTCTCCAAGAAATTCTCTCTTACGGACTACGGTGATAAACTAATAACCATTAATACACGCAGTTTAATTATTTATCAAGGCCTTCTTTGCGCTACACGGTCTCCTGGGAACTGGATGCTGTAGAACTGCATCAAACCCGAATAAAAAGTTTCTATGTGAAAGAACTCGGGACCGAAGGCGTCTCATGTGGTACGTGACAGGTTTACCAGAGAAGCCTTTGGGTTGTAGGTGTGTATGAAGAGAAAATTGGGGTATTTTTTGCCCAAATTAAAAAAAAACAGTATGTTTCTGTTCAACCAATCCTGAAAACTCGAACTCCTTTAGTTTTTCTAATTTTCTAAATAATATTTTTTTTATTGTGCATAATCGCAAAGCTTAATGTTACTGACGCAGTAGTTTTTTTTTCTCTTTCTTTCTTTTTCAAGGAACCTTTTCCACCAGTCCTTTACTGTCGAACCTATATTTATTATGAGTAATTCCAATACTCAACTGGCTTGACCCATTATTTTACAAAATGGTTCTTATATACTTCCAATTTTATAAGGATGCAAGCACGTTTGAGACCGGATCAGCATATTACATCTCCGACCACAATCAGTTACAGTATTTATTTATCATTTTTTTTTTATTAACTGAAAGTCTATTTCCCTCAGAGCAATGTCTCCAGAAATTGTTAATCACCGGGCCCTAATCGTTATACCCTATGGGATCGATCTCATGGGACGAGGTTTGTAGAGTTTGCAGACACGTGTAGTATATAAATGTTTTTCATTTATTTCATTAATAAGAGTTTTCGAACTTTGGAAATTACATTTTGCTTTTTATCTCAGGAGTCCCAATTTGGTTCGGCTGTGTTCCAAGATATATTGTATTCCAAGGAATAATCACTTCAGGTGCACAATATTGCCAATTGGCATTTGTTTACCGTGGGAAATAAGTGAATTTAGACTATTTGTAATATATATATATATATATATATATATATATATATATATATATATATATATATATATATATATATATATATATATATATGTCAAGCTCCTCTTCATTGGCAACGATGAATTTGACGTAACAGAATTTGCCTGTAATTATGTTGTTCGTTGTTTGTCCTTGTTTGCTCAGCTCAGCTGTTGGGCTTCTGGCCGACACACCACAACAAGGGCTGTGTGTGACCACCCTCCATTTTTTGCTGTGGTGGATGAAGAAAGAACGGTTATTTTACTTGTGGATTACTTGTTATAATTAAAATTGTCGGTGAGTGCCAAGTGTTCGATATTGGCTTTGAACAAAAGGTAGTAGCCTAAGTACTTGCCATTGCTGTCCAGTGATCATGAAGGTGGGTGGACTGACGTAGACATTGGGCCACGACATAGGTAATAGTGGCTTGCAGATAAACTACCTTTTCACTCGATATTAGTGAAATAACAATACAATTAAATATCTAAGCATGTCATTCTAAAGAATGACGTTTCATCAACTAAATGAGATATATGAAACCGTCATACGAACCAAAATAAGCATATGAAGTCTTCATGTCATGAAATAGTATGTGTTCAAGGCAGTTTTGAATCCAATATGGCGTCACTTCAGGACGTGAGCCACTCGTCAATCACAGATTGGCCACGTCCTTCCCAGCTCTCACTTGAACAATATTTTCAGATATATGTAACGTTTATTGAAGTTATTCAAGATTGTAATTGGCACAAATAAATCAACAATTTGCCTTTATGTACTAGTGAAAGTGTGAGACATCTTAGGCTTTGCCATTGTAGTACTAAGTTCCATTACCTACCTAGTGAACCAATTTGTTACAGCCCTTGGCAGTTTTGCTTTAAAGAAATGGTCCGTGGGTAACAATGTATGGTGCTGAATGGAAAACAATATATCTTTTATGAGAAGATATGGGTAAGTAAATATGGAAAGTAAACCAGTATTGCCAACTCATTTAATGCGCATTTTGCCAGGGTGTATTAGGCTAACTCTGGTATTTTGTTACGTTTAATTGTTTATGACCCTGAAAGTGTAGTAGGCTGTAATTCTGGATTAGTTTAAATCATCTACAGAATCATCTAAGGAAGTTACGGTAATTCTATAGTACAATAGCTCCGCCACTAATAATTTTGATATTTTTTTTTTTTGATGAATTACTTAGGTAGTACTTTATCTAAAGCTTTTTTTTTTTTTTTTTTTTTTTTTTTTTTTTTTTTTTTTTTTTTTTGAGGAGGAACAGTATTTTTACCCTATTCCCTTTTCAATCTTGGGGGACCCCCAGTGGGAAACCAGGGTTTTTGAGTTGGGAGTGAATTAGGTAAAGAATCCGTTTTAACATACGAATAATGGCACATGTAGAATTAGCAATAAACAAGGCCACCATCTAACCTAAACAAACCACCTAACCTAACGGAGGGCTTCACCCCCCCTTACACAGCCATATTAAATAATAGAAGACAGCCTAGAACCCTTTGTGTGCTTACTTGGGTTGGAGGGTAAAGGTGAGCTGCCATCTTTAAGAATGCATGGAGCCTATGATCCAATACTTTAAAATGCAATTTAAAATAGGCAAGAGCCAAGTATCCAACAAACTGATCCTTTCGACGACTGCATTTAGGCAACAGATTCTTCAAATCCCGCCACCACCTCTCAATAGTATTACCTAGTATGACCTCCAGTGTGCAGGTCCATAAAGTTCAAGGAGTGGTTGACTCTTAAATGAAGAAATCCCTCTTCATTTAGGCAATCGTATGCCCTCCAACAGTCGGAAATGATGGTAGTACCGGGCTCTATATAATCCCTTATCACTGTTAAAGTGTCACTTTGTCCCTACTTTCTACAGGAACAGCAATTGAGACAAGAAGTTGGGAGAAAATCCACATAAAATTTATATCAAAGTAGATGGTAAATGAGAAACCGCACCAGAAGTTGAAGGTTCGCACACCTCCATGGCTCTCAAAAGACTGAAAAATTAGCGGTGGAAATTGTGTGAAAAGTGTTAGTTTCCTAGTAAAACTGCCACCTGATTGGGTATTCAAGTCATGTGATTCTAGTTTTGTTAAAATGCTAGTCCCAAGTAAAATGTGAACCATCATCATTGGTTAAAAACTATGACGTTTGAGTGACGTCTTGCTACGTAGAATAGGTAG
This sequence comes from Macrobrachium nipponense, assembly GCF_015104395.2. NCBI lineage: Eukaryota > Metazoa > Arthropoda > Malacostraca > Decapoda > Palaemonidae > Macrobrachium > Macrobrachium nipponense. The sequence goes on from NC_061103.1 coordinate 21,911,331, forward strand.
AGTCGATGATGTAATAATGACATAATCTATGTTTTTAACATACAAACGAACAAACGAGAGCTCAGTCTGAAGAGGAATTTGAGAGTTATTTAGTCGAAAGACTCAGTTTTTTTTCAGGCGGGTCAAATTTAATTTTGATTTTTAAACCACTTCTAGACCTAGCGCCACTTAGATTTATATATCAAACAAAACCTTGGACTTCCCTCTTTTTAGTGAAATTACTTAAATTTGATAACTTGCTGGCGGAGCAGAATTACCGAATTTACTGTTTAGGAAATTAGTTGAACCACACAGTTTCTTCTTTTTCAATTAGACCAAGGTTATGTGGAGGGAGTGCATTTAGTTGATTATTCACAGCAATAACCAGATTTTTTTTTCATTGTATTGGTTTCTCTAACATTATAAAGAATATTCTGAAACTTTAATATTGAAAAAAATTTAGTAGGCTACACCAGATAGTTATTGTAATACAGTGGTAATTTGTAACTATGGAATGCAGACACTACCAAGGTACAAGAAAAAAAATCTTTAATAATAAGTAAGTTGAGCCCAGCCTCTGGGATGGTGTTATTGAAAGTTAGTTAGGTAGGGGAAACAACCGACTCTGTGTGGATCCACCCTTCGAAAAAGTACTTAACACGTCCTGACACCGGAGATGGGCACCAGTCATGATAAAGGAAAGGAGAACACATTTTCGAGAAGTTCGGCAGTAAGGAGGTTTTCGCGCCCGTGTTGGAAGCGCCTTTCCCTCGCGTCTGTTCTAGAATCGTTGGGCGTGTTGTGGAGCGCAAAAAAGGCGCCAATATTACGTGAGAAACGCCGCGATTCTCTGATGCAATACCTCGTCTAGATTCATCTAAGAGACGGAGGAACCGACGAAGTATCAATCAAAAGAAGAGTTGTTTGAGAGTTGGTTGGATATTGGTCTAGTCGTCTTCAGGAGTGGACGGTCGTGTTTTCTAGACGTCGAGCAGACTGCAGAGAAGAAAAGGTCTTGCTAGAGGTTTTGGGTATTTCCTGCCTTTCAAGTATACTAGTTTCTGCAATACGGAGTCAAGAGGATGACTGCAATTGCCGCCCTACATTTATGAAGCCAGCGCGCCGAACCGCCAAATCGAGTAGCAAGTATTTGAATTGCCTCACTGTATCCCCAGTTCATGCAGTGTAAGATTCCATCGTTTTATGTAAATAGGAGATACCATTCTGCATTTACCTTTGTTATTAAGCTTGTAAATAAACCTTTGTTGTGTTAGTGTTTCTTTCTATATTCGTATCCCCAGTTTCAACTGTTTGTGTTGATATATTTTTTTTTATTATTATTTTATAACGAACCTGAAGCGGACCTCTCTCAGAGGCCGTAACATTGTGTCGACCTTTAGCTATTTCGACACCGTAACATTGTCTCTGAGATCCCAGAGTCCGTAACATTTGTGGCTACCTTGCTTAGGCTATCAACACTTTAACAGTTTGAAACAGGGAGGATATAGAAAGAATCAGAATGAGTGAGATGGTGAAAGAGTTTATTGAGTCAGGTAAGCTACTGGGTCTAGAAGGGAATGATCTCCGTGAGTATGTTGAAAAGAAAGAAAGAGAAAAGTATGAGAGAGATGAAAGAGCGGATGAGAGAGAGGAAAGAGCAGCTGAGAGAGAAGCAATGATAATGCAGCAAGAGAAAGCGAGAGAAGCAATAAAGATGCAGCAAGAAAGAGAAGTAATGAAAATGCAGCAAGAGAGAGAAATGTTGGTAATGCAGCAGGAAGAGAGAGAGAAAGAGCGTATGCATGAGTTGGAAATTGCTCGGTTAAGGGAAAGTACTCGTAACAGTCGGTCAGGCGAGAACGAAAACGAAGCTGATACATTAGGTATGAGTGCAGTGCTAAAGTTAGTACCAAAGTTCGACATATTTCATGTGTTTTGAGAAGTTAATGGAACGAGTAGGTTCTCCTAAAGAAACGTGGACTTTATATTTGCAGTCAGTTTTGAGTGGTAGGGCGCTTACTGTGTATAGTTGCATGTCTAAGGAGGAATGTGATAATTACGATATCGTGAAAGAAACTGTTCTTAGCGCGTATAGGCTAGTACCGGAGGCATACCATAAGAAATTTAGAAATTTGAGAAAGGATGAAAATATTACATATGTAGAATACGGTAAGAAGTTAGATAGGCTGTTTTTTGATTGGTTAACTTCTGCTAAGGTTGAGGATTTTGATAGTTTGAAGAACTTAGTGTTGTTAGAAAACTTCAAAGATAACGTATCCCCTGAGATTAAACTTTATATAGAGGATAGACGAGAAGTATCTTTTGCAGGAGCAACTAGGCTAGCTGATGAATATAGTCTAACTCATATTTGAGTGTTAGTAAGAAACAAAACGATCCTTCGTCTGGTAGAGTACAAAGCAGTAAAGGTTTCAGTCCTAGTAATAGCAATGCGAGTATGTAAAAGTGACTATTCCTGTTATACATGCGGAAAACCTGGTCATACGTCTAAGGTTTGTAAGAGTAGAATGGCATCTAGTGGCTCAGAATTAACTTGTTTCCGATGTAATGGGAAAGGGCATTTAGCGAGAAATTGTGCAGTAGAAAGGAAGGACGGTAAGAAACCAGTGTCTCTAGTTAACCTTTCGTCAAATAGGGATGATGTGATGAGAGAAACTAGGAAAGATTTTGGCGAATTTCTGTCGGAAGGCGTAGTTTCCTCTCTTGGAGGAGTAGATTAGAGAGAAGTAGTCTTGCTTCGAGACACAGGTGCTGCTATCTCCCTGATTTTGAGTGTGTGTGCCGAACAGGGCAGAAATCAATATGGAAGAGAAAGTCATGTTAGGTGGATTTCCTAACACTGTGTTCTTTGTCCTTTGTTGAAGTTGAATTTAGAAAGTCAGGTAGTGTCAGGAGAAATAAAACTTGCAGTTGTGGACAGTTTGCCCGTTGAAGGCGTTTATTGTCGGTAATGACTTAGCTTTATCCAAGAATGTGAATCCTGTTGTGAGGAATATTCCAGTGCCTTAAATGGTAGTAACTAGGTCGGATTTAGATACAGAAGTAGACTATGGTGATAATTTGTTCGTGGATTCGAACGAGTGTGAGTTCGTGGATTCGAACGAGTGTGAGTTCGTGGATTCGAACGTGAGTGAGTTCGTGGATTCGAACGAGTGTGATAGAGGTAGCGAGGTTGATCTTGGCATGAGTGTGGCTGAGAGACCGAACTCTATCGTGGACAGTGGTAGCCAAGGGGAAGGCGTAGCTGTCAAGAGTAACGTAGTAAATGTACCAGTATCTAGTCCTAGTTACGGTGATGAATTAGGCTCTAACATTTTGGATAAAGATGAACTAGTCAAGTTGCAGAGAGAGGATGAGACACTAACCCGAATTTTTGAGTGTGAGCTGGATGATTATCTCGATTATGTGTGTAAGGAAACTTTGTGTGTAAAGGACGAAGTCTTGTGTCATGTTTGTCCTAAGCCAGGTAGTGAAAGGAGAATCACAGGAAAATTTGTAGTTTCTAGGAAGCTTCATGAATTAGTTTTGAAGTTAGCATATGATAAGCAAGGACAGTTGGGAGTAAATGAAACTTTCACGTGTATTAGTAAGGCGTACTTTTGGCCTAAGATAAAAAATGATGTATGTTTTAAGAGGTATGTTTTAAACTGTCATGAATGTCAAATTGCCGGGAAACCGATTCAAGTAATTTCCAGAGTTCCGTTGTGTAATATTCCTTCAGTAGGCTTATCTTTAGAGAATGAATTTATAAATATGTTCGGACGTTTGCCTAGAAGTAAGGGTAGAGATGATTGCATAACTAATCTTGAGTATTATAAAAACAATTTAAATTTAAGAGATGTTTGGCAGCTTGCAGAGGAGAACGGAAGCGCTTGGCAATTAGCGAAAGAAAACCCGAACGGAAGTAAAGGAGAAACTGAAGGAAAACCTCATCTTCGAGCAAAAGAGAGAAGTTTGTGTGTAAGAGATAAAGTCTTAGTACTAGTACAGAAAGAAGGTTCCGCTTTACCTTATAAGTTTGAATTTCCTTTTTCAGTTTTAGAGAAGAGGGGAAATATATACATACATTATAGAATTAATGTGGGTAAGAGTAGAGCAAAGGCAATGAATGTAAATTTGCTTCAGAATTATAAACAACGCCCCGTGCCGTGGCCTCCGCCCGTGTAACAGTGTTACTGAGTAAGATTAGTTTTGAGCCAAACACAATAGGTGTTTTAGTATTTATAAGTTTTAATCAGAGTTCAGAAAACTCAAAAAGTAAGAGAGAAGGATAATGTTATAGTTAGTAGCCTCTTTAGAGATTTCTCAGAATGAGTAGCCTAATAGCCGTTTTCTGTTATCGCACGAGTGAGTGTGAGTGGGGAAGTGTGCGTGTTTGACTGGATTAAAGCTTTATGCAGAATTGTTTCCCCGCTGTTTAATTTTTGCTTCTCTTTAGAAAAAAAAATAAAATCAATTGATTCCATTTTTTTTCTCTTTTGGGGGCATGCTTCATAGCAAAGGAAGATAAAGGAAAGAACACATTTTCGAGAAGTTCGGCAGTAAGGAGGTTTTTGCGCCCGTGTTGGAGGCGCCTTTCCCTCGCGGCTGTTCTAGAATCGTCGGGTGTGTTGTGGAGCGCAAAAACGCGCCAATATTACGTGAGAAACACCGCGATTCTCTGATGCAATACCTCGTCTAGATTCATCTAAGAATGTCTAGAAACCTCGGGAGTCTGTGACGCTCCCCGTAGGCTCCGCCCACAGGATGCCGTATAAATACGACGGAAGAAGTAGCAGCGGGAGAGGAGGAGATATAGAGCAGTGATCGTAGAAGGAAGAGATCGTAAAAGAGAGAGATCACCAGTTAGTCACAGAGCCACAGATCAGATTATCAGTGAGAGATCAGCAGCAGTGATCGTCAGAGAGAGAGACTAGAGACGGAGGAACCGACGAAGTATCAATCAAAAGAAGAGTTGTTCGAGAGTTGGTTGGATATTGGTCTAGTTGTCTTCAGGAGTGGACGGTCGTGTTTTCTAGACGTCGAGCAGACTGCAGAGAAGAAAAGGTCTTGCTAGAGGTTTTGGGTATTTCTTGCCTTTCAATATACTAGTTTCTGCAATACGGAGTCAAGAGGATGACTGCAATTGCCGCCCTACATATATGAAGCCAGCGCGCCGAATCGCCAAATCGAGTAGCAAGTATTTGAATTGCCTCACTGTATCCCCAGTTCATGCAGTGTAAGATTCTATAGTTTTATGTAAATAGATACCATTCTGCATTTACCTTTGTTAGTAAGCTTGTAAATAAACCTTTGTTGTGTTAGTGTTTCTCTCTATATTCGTATCCCCAGTTTCAACTGTTTGTGTTGATATATTTTTTTTTATTATTATTTCATAACGAACCTGAAGCGGACCTCTCTCAGAGGCCGTAACATTGTCGACCTTTAGCCAGGATATTTCGACACCGTAACGTTGTCTCTGAGATCCCAGAGTCCGTAACAAGCTGTCTTATCACAAGGAGGGAGGGAAGCAGTTAAGTTTTTTCACTTTTGAGAGGTGTTGCTTTCCCTCTACAGTCGGTTACCTTCAGGAAAGCTTTATATATACCGGCATTCATTGATGTTATTGCCTGAGTACCCATAAATATTGCAGATGAACTCGTGACTCCTTCAGTGTCCAGCACTTCTGATGCAAGGGTCCGAAGATGTCTGATTGCATTAAAGTCCTCCTCTAACATCTCCTGAAGGGCTTATTCTTCCCTTTTCCTGTAGAAAGCAGAGGGAAAATCACAGCCAGTTAAGTTGTGAACCAATTATGAAAAATTAACAGTTCGTGAATATTTTTACCACAATTTCACCATTGTGCTCTTAATTGAAAAAAAGTGAAATTGAACTAATGATGGATTAAGGAGTTGCTGGCAGTTGGAAAGCCAGAGATAAATTGGCTGGCATTGGTCACTCTTGAGTTAATGGGGTCCCTTGGAAGGTTTTATGAAAGTTTCAGGCATATATTCCTTGCTCGGAACAAACGTGAATTTGAACTCCGCTTTGGAAGCTGCTGCCGGACTTAAATCCAGTCTTGACATTGCTGGCATTGCTCATTCTATGTTCAGGAGACTTCAAGGAAGGTCAAAGAAAAGTTTCATGCTTATGTTTGACACTTGACAAATTTTTTTTTTTTTTTTTTTTTTATGGTTCACTTTTTATACCCGAGCAAGAGTTCTGATTCGACAGCTATACATTTATTAGGTTTTGGGAGTAGGCGCACTACTTTTCTAGGGGGGTCAAAACTTTTGTGATTAAAACAGTAAAACTTGTCTGATAATTGAAAATTTCAGTGTTCAAATGTGAAATTAAAATTTAGCTATTGTACCCAAAACAATCATCATCTCAAGTGGATGATGGTTGAGATACCATTAGTTTTCCTTACTTCCCCTAGTTTTTATTTTTCACACTAGTAATAGACTTTTCTTTCCAGTGTTAAATTACCTTGTCACCCAAGCTCTAGGTATAAGAGAAGTTAGCCATTTTTTGTAATTTAGACAGCAATAGAATTTTAATAAATGTTTTAAATGAGAAAAACAAATTTGTTTTTATACGATATACAAGCCTAGGTCCTTTACAATAGGAAATGCCTAGGTGTAGCCTGGAGACGGCCATTGAATTCTTCAAACAAGGCAGTTCGGTAGATAACTACCGGTCTGTCGTTGGTAGTCCCTCCGACCGGATGTAACCATTCCAATTTGCTATCGGCCGTTGTCGTGGAAGAACGTGTTTGCACCGCTCTCTACCAGACTGTTGTTCGCTATTCTTCAATTCTTCTATCCCGGTGGGATTATGCCTTGTTCTTTAGTGTAAGTGGTTGTATAAGTGTGTGAAATTAATATACAGCAAACCCTTGATTTTTGCAACCTATGTTGCCCTCTGCCCCAGCTGGTGCTGCCTGGGGTGGACGGCAAGAAGTGCAGGAAGATCCGCGCTTCCTTTGAAGTGGATCCTCATTCCCTTTGTGCCTCCTGCCAAGGGCGTGAGTGTGATGGAGAAATTGTGTTAGGAGTGTTCCTTTGGTCCGTTGCTCAGTGGGGAAAGTTTGCCAGGAGGAAGAGGTATGTGAGGAAACCTAAACCCATGGTGGGGACTCCTAACATTGCAAATCCTTTGTCTTCCTATCTCTATCCCGGCACTGTCCTGTACTCTCTGCCATCCCCTTCGGGTGAGGCCTCTCTCTCCATTTCCCTCTGACGAGGTGAGGGGGGAAGAGGAAGGGAAGGCTGCGGCCATAGAGGGTCTCTGCTCGCTTCGAAGGACCTCCTTCGGAGTGAGGAGGGACTCCCCTTAACCCGACTTTTTCTTCTGCAGGTGAGGTGTTGGGACTAGGACAGGCATGGTCTTGCCTGGGACTCGTGGGTTCTCCTTCGGTAAAGGCGCTGCTGGCTCATCTGAACAATGCATCCAGCAGTGCTGCTAACTACTCCGTAGCCACCACTACCACTGCTACCATGACCCAGTCTGGTTACTACGCGCCACCACACCTGGTATGGTCGCACAACCCCTTAAGTGTGTCGTCTACAGCATTGGTTGGTGTGCAACACCATATGCCATCGATCTGTCTACCAATGCCGCCGCCTCCTGGTTTCAGGGTACCACCTTTGGCAGTTTCCAGGTTTCCTGCCCCTCCCTTGTCTCCTGTCTATGACGGGGATGCCAGCACCAGCCATACCTGCAATCATGCCTCGCTGACCATGCATCAGAACCTGACCCTGTTCCTGCGACAATCTCTCTCTCTGTTGCCGAACCTTTTCATTCCTCTGGACCTGCTCCTGTTTATGTTCCTAGTTTGGCCCAGACTAAGATCCCGCAGAAGCTGTCGAAGAGAAAATTGAAGAAGAGATAAGGAAGGTATCGTTGTCTGCCACCTCTTTGCCTCCCCCTTCGAAGGTTTCATGATTTCATGATCTAAGAAGTGGAAGGTAGCTTCTCTGCCCCCAAGAAACCTTGCCTTGAGGCTTCTAAGGGTCTGCATCCTCCCTCCTGGGGGAGGCAGTTGGTTCTCTCGTTGTCTCTCCCACTCCTTCGGGAGAGGCAACCGAGAATCCGCTCCCAGGGGGAGTGCAAACCAAGGATCATCCTTCAGTCCCTAGTTCCAAGGGTGCTGCCTGCGGGACCGGGGCCGTGTTGGAGACTCATTCACAAGTTTCTTCAAATGTATAACCTCCCAAAGGAAGTCATGCATCCACAGTCAGTGACAGGAAGTCGGCTCTATGTCACGCAATGGCACGGAGCGAGAGAAGGGACTGTGGCTTGGACCCGCCAGTGAAGACCAAGCCTGGTTCTTCGTCAGGAGCCATGGTCGATGTCCCTGTTCCTTGGGATAGGGCATCTGGAGAGATTAAGAGATCCAACTGTTCAGACCTCTTCGCTAGAGGCTTCAACCTCGAAGAGTGGTGGGGTGCGTCGTGAGGATGATGCTTGCTCTCTCCAGGCAGGGAGCCGCATCACTGCTCCCACCAACGCTGCTACCAGTCCTGCTAGATCAGATGCATTCTCAGGAAAGCATCTCATCCAGGCAATCAGGCTCTCCTGGACCTACGTCCTTGTCACCAACCCGGACCTGGTTCGCCTCGGCCCGGGTATCGCTGCTGCACCCGACGAGCAACTCTTGAAAGACTGACAAGAACTGAGTTTAAGTTCAAAGAAAGGAAGTGTAAGAGCTTGCCAACCTGGTCAATGTTCTGAAGAATGTAAATTCTCTGGAGGAGCGTAGTGTAACCATGTCACTACCTTGGACACTGAGGCTCATGGAACTGTCTTAATAGCCAGACAATATTTTCTTAACGATTAGTGGATTAACTGGTAATTGCAGTAGCAATAGTAGCTACTGCTTACATCTCCCACTCTTCACAGGAGGAATGTAACTACATTAAGTCAAAAGAAATGGAGTATACATCATTTCTTGACTGAGTAGGAACCAAGAAAAAGTTGTCGGAACTTAGTTTGGAGGTGGTGTTGATAGCTATATCTGCTCAGATAACAAACCTAATGTAGCCACCTACACGTGGTTGTTATTGTTCCTCTCTCCCCTAAGTTCCACGCTGGACGAGTGGTTTTCGAGCTGGGCTGCCAATCCGGTGGTCCCAGGTTCGATTCCCGGCTCGGTCAACGCGGAATCAGAGAAATTTATTTCTGGTGATAGAAGTTCATTTCTCGATATAGTGTGGTTCGGATCCCACAATAAGCTGTAGGTCCCGTTGCTAGGTAACCAATTGGTTCCTAGCCACGTAAAAATATCTAATCCTTCGGGCCAGCCCTAGGAGAGCTGTTAATCAGCTCAGTGGTCTGGTAAAACTAAGATATACTTAACTTTTTTTCCTCTCTCCCCTTGCTAGAGGGTTTACTACTGAAAGGTAAATTTGTGTAGAATACAAAATACTCATAGCATTATGGTTTCTTCATTCACTTGTATCTGACCAGTTCTAGAGTATGATGGATCCATTCCTGCCCATAGGAAGAGAAGAAAGAGAAAAGGGAAAAGAAAAGACCAGCCATGTCAATCATTCTCATTTTCAAACCATCATCTTAGGCAAGATATAAACTGACCCACTAGGTCCACTGGATGAGCTACACAACCAAAGGACCCGCCCTCCCCCCCAAGAAAAAAAATAGTTTTCAAGAACCTGTGGGCAACGTCCTTGTGTCCTCTTGCATGCACTGTATTGGCAGTAGAAACTGATGATGAGTAGGAGGCATGCTTAATCAGTTCACATCAAATGGAATGTGTCTGGTTGACTGCTGTGCTGAGTGTACTACTGCAAACCTGTGCATTCACACTGTCAATAGAGGAGATCATAAGACACCTCACCCCTACTCTTCATTCTGGATGTTGGCATAGAAGAATGGCTCCATGTATGATGATAAATGGTGGTCTGGGTAGGCAAAGTGTGGTCTTTGTTTTTCAGTCACTAACAAGTTAAGTTTGAATTGGTTTGATTCAAGGAAGTTAGGTTGGGTGAAAAGGCACTAGAACTGTTCTGACAAGATGGTGGCACTTGAAAGTCTGTACATGAAGTATGGTAATACTAATTACACGAAAAGGTTTACCATAAAAAACACACGAAAGTCTATACATAAAGTACGGTAATATTAATTGCAAGAAAGGTTTACCATAAAAACACATGATCTAAAATTATAACAAATCTATTTTTGATGTTTTCACAATATATTGGGAGAAAAAGTGGGACATTTTTACTGGAACATCTTTATTAAATATTTACATATTTATCTTCTATACTGGGGATATCTATTGAATTAATTATTTACATACTCACCTTCTAAACTAGTAAATTTTACACAAGTATTTTCTGATATCTCTCCCAATCCTAATTACAAGCTGGACACTACAATGCTTGAAGTTCTCACAATATATTGGGAGAAAAAGTGGGGCATTTCTACTGGGATATCTTTATTGAATTAAATATTTACATTTATCTCCTATACTGGGAATATCTTTATTGAATTAAATATTTACATATTCACCTTCTAAACTAGTAAATTTTACACATGGGTATTTTCTGATAAATCTGCCAGTCCTTATTACAAGCTGGACACTACAAGGTAAATTGTAACATATTGCAAACCATATTGATTGCATTATTCATATACAGTATATATATACAATATAAAATGATAAATTAACTTAATACCTACAATGCAAAAACCATCAACATTTCAACAAATGTACAAAATACATAGAAACCACTAAACTATCTTCAGGGCTTTCCTTCATTATCACTACTACTGCTGCTGCTGCTGCTGCTACTGCTACTGACATTTTGACGATTCTTCCTTGCCTCCTGCAAATGAATATTTGAAAATGAATATTTGAAACTAAAAATTGACATTTTTTAATCAAATTGCATTTTGCATAGCTAACAAACCTGAGGTTTTAACAATAGGATAAAGCAGTTGTATATTAAACTGAATATAGAATTTAGGCCACAGGTCAAGCACTGGGACCTGTGAAGAAGTCATTCAGTGCTGAAACGGAAATCTTCTAGAGCAAGATGGAAATCCGGGAAAATCGAAATTGTAAAGCAAGGAATCAGTGCCATCTGGCAACTCATGTATATACCAGGTGGATGTTGGTCCCTGGCCAGGCTTAGAACCTTGAGCACCAGTCTTAATTCAACTGCCTTGGAGAGTAGTGTGTCGCTTTGCTCTTCTTCCCCCAAGCCAGTTTTTTGTTCGAAGCCTGTACATTGTTTAATGTTTATTCAGTCCAGAAGTTCCGGGGACATCAATGTTTGTAGACAGCCTTCTTTGTTTTGTATTGACCTGCCTTGGGACAGATGCAAATTGCAGTAGATGTGCCATTTTCTTCTGCTTTGTCATCGCTTGTGTTACTAGTATGCTGGCTGGTCCATCTCCCAAGGGGATATTACCCCTTCAGGGAGAGAGGGCCCAGCTACTTTTTGTTCTTTAGTATTTTAATTTTGTTGTATTGAAGAAAATTTGAAAACATTTATATTGACATTGTTTTTATGTACCTATCTTTCTTTTATCTTCCTACACAATTTCTGGGAACTTGGTTATGCTTTAGTCTTTCATAATTTGTGAATTTTTGGCCTTTGGGATGTTTGAGACATATGGGTTCGAGTTGCAGACGTTTTTGTTAGGATTCGGCTGTCTAACATAGGAGTATATTCCCGCATGTCTTCAATACAAATTTTAATGGCGTATGATTGCCACCTTCCTGTCTGCTTGTAGGACCAATTGTGATTGTCGTCTTGTCTTTGTCATTTTGGTGGGAGTGAGGCGTGAGTTTTATGGCTCACTCCTGTCTTTCCCTCCATCCTTACATAAATATGATTTTTTACCCTCTCTCAGGATAGGAATCTTCTTTCCTGAGGGAGGGAGAATATTAAGTTTCTTACAGGCTCTTCAGTTGTCAGCCCTGCTTCACTTCCCTGAGACAGAGATAAAGATGCCACTTCACTAATTTTTTATTTGTGTTTGTGCTGTGAAGAAAGTGAGACTTTGGAAGCAGTTAATACTGTCGGTAGTGTGTTCCTTGCTGTCATTGGAGCCCCTTGCTAGCTGAACAATACGGGGTCGTCATGTGGGGATACCAACCTTACGGACTGCTTTGTATATGGCCTACCTATGAAGTTCGACTTAGTACCCTTTTATTTCATGATATAATTATATGACTGTTTTGTTTTAACGTTTTCCTGCACTACTCACAATGTTCTCTCTCTCTCTCTTTCAGTAACAGAAATCTGCTGTGTGGTGTCATATATGGGCCTGTGGCATCATGGCTTCTGCTGACTGCATAGTTGATGTTGCTGCATTTAACTGAGGGGCAATCTCTCCAAAAAAAAAAAAAAAAAAAAAATTAAGGTCTAAGCCTTTGAGAGAACAGGTAAGTATCTAAAAACCAAACTTTCTGGGATTAAACACATGTGATATGGCCAAATTAATTGGATTTGTTAACACTCCTCCCTCCCCTTGTCAGAGAGGGATAAGCACTACTGGGAAGCAGATTTGTTTACTGTAAAGGAACAAACCAAACAACTGCAACCAGTATGGCTGCCACATTCACCTGTATCAGACCAGTTCCAGCTTATGTCATGTCTTATTCTTCAACCCAATTGAAAAGGAAGTGAAGGTGGCCGACTGAAGTCAGGAACCAGCATTCAAAACCCTATGAACTGACCAGTTCTGAAATGCTAGAGGGGCATTTAAGAGGAACTCATTCCTCTGATGTCATATGCACTAGCCAGCATTGACTCTATTACACACTATCCGGTGAGAAGTATGCTTGCTTAATCACCTCACTTGGCCAGAATGAAAAGGAGATTTTGGAAACTTCAATTCTAGACTGGCCAGTGCAAACTTAAAGTCTACGATACCTAGGCCTTAGGTGGAGACTCCTTCAGATAGCAGCACAGAACTCTGACAGGACAAAGCAAAAACTCATGCAAATCACTGTCCACCAATTCAATCAGGGAAAGAATGACATCTAAACAAATCTGCCATCATGAACCGAGGGATTTTGAGTCTTGCCTACAAATTCCAAGACAAATGCAAAGGCCACTGATCTCCAACCCCTGGTGTTTTTACTGTCATAACTCAGGGTTAGATTCCTGACTGACAATTTAGGTAGAGGTTTAAATGGCATAATATGAAAGAGACTACTCATGACCAGAGTAAGATCCCACATTGCAGGTTAGAGATTTCCCAGGATGAAGAGATGTCCAAGCCTTTCAAGTGCAGGATCAACCCAAAGGTGGCCTTGTAGTCCCTGAAAGTTGAGATGAAAAGAGCTTTTTGTTTCTGTGAAAATAGAAAATCCACTAACAGCTCACTGAAGTTCAGATTGGAGAGAAACACTGTCGACAATTCCAACCACAGTAGACGGCCCACTTGCCCTGGTAAACTGCTGACGAAGACCTCCAGGGATAGCTGGACATCTGGCCTGCCGCTTTGTGAGAAACTCTTGCTCTCGGGAGATACTCGATAGTCTCCAGCCATGAACGACAGACACCGACTAATGGAACCTTTCCACATGAGGCTGGCAGAGGAGGTCCCATGGAGGACCCCCCAGATGCTGACCCCTTGGCGTGGGTAGGGGGCTCACGGACCAGCAGCTGGGCTCTGATGCCTGGTAGGGTTGCTTTCTCACTGGTCCTTGGGGCCCAGCTGCTGATCCAACTAAATTAGTCAGAACTTTTCCTTCTTTCTGCAATTTTTTCATTCTTATCACATCCTTCTCCTTCATGTAATATTTTTTACTAGCATTTCGGATTATGTGGAATTTCCACCTTTGCTGAAATTTACTGGATCTGTTAAACAGAAAAGATATAGCTGGGACTGAGTTTTATATCTGAAGCTAAATAGAGGGAACCATGGCAGGACCATCAACTGCCCGATAATGTTCGGACCTGAGTGATATCAGGCGGAACTATTTTGCAGGGCTGGACCACGGATTCCAGGGGGGTCTAGTTTTGTGGATAGAAAACTCTGCATTCTGTCCAGTTTGCCCATAATGTGATTAGGGTAGGGATGATTGTATTCTAGTAATACTCTCAGTCCTATCAAGCGGGTTTGGCTTTCACTTGGGGCCACTCTAATCATGTTGTGCCATCCCCTGTGGAGTAGGGTAGGGACACGGACATTTGGGAGTCGGTTCTCACTTGTGCCATTAGTGGAAGAATAAACTGCATGAAAGACTGATGATATCTTTTTAAGGTTTTCAGGTTTTTTTTTTTTCATTCACTTTAATCTTTATGAAAAAAACAAATAAAGATTCAAGTACCCCTCTGTACCCTTTGATGGTAGTGAATCGGCACAGTCGATGACTGCTGGAACCTCCCTTGACAATCTTCCTATGGAAAAAAAAAGCCAAATCTTCCAGTGTAATTACACTGAAACCCTATGCTCCAGTACAGAGTAAAGGGAAATTGAGCAGAAATGTACGTACATGAAATTGGACCAGGAATTTTTGAAAAATCTTATAAATATTTAACTTTTAATCTGGAAGAAGCTAGTTATGATATTTTTTATGTCTTTATCGCGATATTGTAAAGTGTTGTGGCCGAGAGCCTAAGATTTCTTATGAAGGTAGAGGAAAGCTGGCGGTGGAATCTACCTCAGCAAAAGAAAAATATTATCTCACCTTGGAGGAGTCAAAGTACAATGTGCAGTACATGCATTTTGGAATTACTCCAAGGGAATAATATATGCTCCCCAACTGATGATGTACTCCGAAGAAAAACTTGTAGAGGAATTAAAAGATCAAGGTGTAATAAGAGTTGAGCGAGTGATGAAGAAGAAGGTAAATGGAGTCTTTGTACCACTTCCCAATTTAATTATTACATTTAATTCTACTCGATTACCTACTGTAGTAAAAGCAGCCAGGCTACGTTTCAAGATTAAACAATATATCCCAAGACCGAGGAGATGTTTCCATTGTCAAGAATTTGGACATATGTTAGGGTCCTGTAGACAGAAACTGCAAGGCAAGCCTGCCACATGTGTCAAATGCAGTGAACCAGAGCATGACATATGTAATAAACAAGCCAGATGTATACAGTGGAGAAAATCATCCATCATCTTCACTTAAATGTGATGTATACATCATGGAAAAAGAGATTCAAGCTTTAAGGGTAACAGAACGTATCACATTTAGGGAGGCAAAAGAGAGAGTATTGAATCAATATGTTAGACCAGGAATATCCTTTTCCAGTGTTGCTGCCAACCAAAAATGAAATATAAATGTTAATAAGGATAATTCAAATGTTAATAAGGATAATTCAAATTAAAAAAACTGGTGATGACCCATACCCATGCCTCTTTGGAGGCGGCGCCAATTGTTGCTGGCGCTCCTTCCTCTTCGGAGGCTGCGCCAGTGATTTCTGGTGCTCTTGCCTCCCCGGAGGCTGCATCAGTGATTTCTGGTGCTCCTGCCTCTTTGGAGGCTGCGCCAGTGATATCTGGTGCTCCTGCCTCCTCCAAGGCCGTGCCAGTGATATCTGGTGCTCCTGCCTCCTGGAAGCCGTGCCAGTGATTTCTGGTACTCCTGCCTCTTCGGAGGTGGTGCCAGTTGATTCTGGCACTCCCGCCTCTTTGGAGGCGATGCCAAGGGTTTCTGGCACCCTTGCTTCTATAGAAGCAGAACCAGTGATTTCTGGTACACCTTCCTCTGTGGAGGCTGTCGGGTATACCTGGCACTCCCACCTCTCTGGAGGCTGTACCCGTTGTAAATGCTTTGGAAGATGCACCAATGTCCAATCCTCACACCCCTCCTCAGGCGACACCAGCTTTGTCTGCTGTTCCTGAGACTGATAACCCTCTAAAAAGGAAGGCAGCCCTAAACAATCGGTCTCCTTCCAGAAAAAAAGAGCAAGGCTGTAAGCTGAAAGCTCTTAAAGGAGGCTCTAATGTAACAGCCTCTAAAGGAAAGTAAAATTCATTAATTTTCTCCAGTAGAACTGTCAGGGATTAAGAGCTAAATGGGAAGAATTAAGGCTGCTCATATCAGAAGTGTCTCCTGTTTGTATAGCTCTGCAGGAGACCATGATTGGTAATAATATGTGCCCCAGCCCACGTCGTTTTATATGTTCGAAATGACAACCCTCAAAATCCTATCAGTATCCAATCAGCATTGCAAGTGATAGGTGTACAAATCCATTTGCAAAGAAAATATACAGTATGCTCTCTCTATCTACCACCTAACGAAGTCTTCCCTATCAATGAATTTAAATCTCTTATTCAACAGTTACCATGTCCTTTTGTTATTTTGGGAGATATGAATAGCAGACACCCTCTATGGGGTAACATCGTCACCAATCAAAGAGGAAGGTGCTTAAGTTCCATCATAGAAAATGAAAATGTGGGGATCCTCAACTCTGGGGAGTCTACGCATTTTCATGTTCAAACAGGCACGTTATCAGCAATTGATTTATCTATATGTAGTGATGACTGTCTTATTGACTTTAATTGGAACTGCCCTTCATGTTATCAAATACGATGATTTTTCATGTTCGTTCTTGTAAGCTGCCGCCTTCCACTCTTCCGAAAATATACAGTTGGAAAGAGTGCAAATTTAGCGATCGATGTGTCGATTTTATAAATGTTCATGCTTTTATGTTTAAAATGTGTATGAAAATATATTACATATAAGGTATTTTTATTTTTATCCATAAGTACGATACAAATTAAGGCAGCTTTTGTAACTACCCTCCACATTGTCTGAGGATGTTTTTTTATGTTCGTTCTTGTCCGCCACTGTTCCGAAAAATACATGGTGTTATTTTATTAATTTGGGAGATAATTATAACTCATTTTGTTAATGAAACTTCAGTGGCACTACGCATGTCCATTTGAAGTCTTTGTACCCTTCACATGATGAAGACAATAGGTTGTTCAGTCGTGCCCGAGTAATACAATTTTAATTTATATCATTGAATCACCTTTCTATAACAAATTATATTTACATATGTTGCATAAATTTATTTATTTTAGAAGATAAAACTTGCATATACATTTGATTTTGCAAAACTGCAATTTGTTTGTTTTTCCATGGGATAGAAGTACAAAATATAACTCCGCAAATCGGTCAAATTTTGGCTTTGTTGCTTGAGCAAAAATTTGAGGTAAGACCGTATGAGCTCGAGGTGCCGCTGCTACGTAGATGGCATAGTGACAAAAATTAAGATAAGCACAGAAGAAAAAGTAAATATGCATCTTTTCCATAAATCCTTTAAAAAGTTATACATTACTTCACTGTATCCAAGAATATTGTATGTATTCTCATATTATTGTATTATAAAATACTATGGCAAATCTAAGCCAGTATTCCGTGGAGCAGCCAATGTTTTGGTTTGAAATCAGCTGATGGCAAATAAGAGTTTGTTTCGCCATATTTAATGCAATTCTGAGCAAATTTTCTTGCTTCTAGTTAGCATAAACGAATACCTATATACTTGACGTATATGAGACAAGGTTATTTTTCCTTATACGACATGATTTTTAGGTTGAAATATGAATTCAATATATCTCATGATTGTGAACTAATTTTTTTTTCGTTAACAGGATTACATTGGCTGCATGTTTATTGCGCAAAAAAATTATGTAATTCCATTCGCAATTTTCTTTTATATCATCGTAATACGAACTTTACGTTATTCATCTTATATCGGTGTGAAACCATCAGTAAAACGTGTTCTTTCAAGCACAGTAGTTTTGATTAAAATGATTTTCTCTCAATTTCATCTACAGTTGTGTTTAATGGCATACGTTTACTGGAGTTTTATCCTTGTTGCCGATGCATGATAATAGTCATTAGCAGCTTGAACAATTTTCTCTGCTTCAGTTATAACTAGGTTTAAATTTAACAGCATATTTCCCAATTGATCTTTGATCTATATTGATCTATTTTACATATTACATTAAGATATCTCGGTTCTATTCTACATAACGTCATTTATAACAACTACTGTAATAGTGTACTGTAGTACAATGACTGAAATACAAGCCAAATGGATGTTATCCAATTCGATTGTACTTGGGAAAAAAAAAGTTTCTCGTTCGGTTGTTCATGGCTGTAAACGATTACAAAACTTGCTGTAAACATTTACGCAACAAGTTTAACGTTAAAACCATACTTTCATCATTCTCTTTTGCTGTTTTTGAACTTACGTAACTAGAAGATGGGATAAAGTTGGGAAATTGTAATTTGGTCTCTCATAAAATCGGATTATTGTAAGACAAATTATCGTAACTTGAACACTACAGTTCCTGTAAACTGTATAAAACCTTATTATATCTTTACATACTCTAAATATGATATTGTTATGTTACAATAAAGTTTCATACATACTTACCTGGCAGATATATACATAGCTAAGACTCCGTCGTCCCCGACAGAAATTCAAATTTCGCGCCACTCGCTACAGGTAGGTCAGGTGATCTACCGGCCTGCCCTGGGCGGCAGGACTAGGAACCATTCCCGTTTTCTATCATATTTTCTCTCTTCCACCTGTCTCCTGCGGGGAGGCTGGGTGGGCCTTTAATTGTATATATCTGCCAGGTAAGTATGTATGAAACTTTATTGTAACATAACAATATCATTTTCATACAATCAACTTACCTGTCAGATATATACATAGCTGATTGGCACCCTTTGGTGGAGGGTAAGAGACAGCTACTTATGGAATAGACAGGTAAACAACATATGTTGTAGGTATAAATAAAACCTTGGTTCCTACCTGATAGGTGGTAGACTTCGTGGGTGTTAGCCCAGTAGTCTGCATCACCTCAAGAAACTTTAGCGAGATATATGATCTATGGCCAAGAGTTCTTGTGGGTCTGCCGAATGGGTCTTATCCGCTTACTCGGCAGAGCCTGAAAGGACTTTGTCAATGGGTGCTGATCCACTTATATGACAATACACCTTATGAAGGAGCACACAACCAATCCCGACCACCTGATCCTAACCACATGTTAGAAATAAAGATTGTTCCGAGTTATCCCCGAACTCTTCACAACAACCATAACTCAAAAAAAAAAAACACACTACGCACACATACATAATTTTCTAAAAAAAATTTTATACTCATCTAATTAGATATGACAAGAGTCTCTTACTGAACAACATAGACGGCCGCCCATGCTAAACCAAGTCCTTCTTGTTAGAAGAGACTCCAGACCATATCTAAAAAGAAGGAAAGTATATACTTAAGGATTGGTGTCGGCTCCCGTACCCAGGATCGTATCCGCCGATACGAAAGGACCCAGAGAATAACACTTCTCATAGGTCACACGAACGTCTTTCAAGTAATGAGATGCAAATACTGAGTTGCATCTCAAAAAAGTCGTATCTATGGTTTTTAAGCGACATATTCTTATGAAACGAGAGAGACGTTGCTACTGCTCTCACTTCATGAGCTTTCACTTTCAACAGTCGAAACTCTTCGTCAGGACAGACCTTATGCGCGTCTGTAATGACGTTCCTCACAAAGAATGCCAGAGCATTCTTGGACATCAGTCTTGTGGGGTCTTTTACCGCGCACCAAAGACCTTGCCTAGAGCCTCCCATCTGATGCTTTCTCTGCAGGTAGAACTTCAGAGCTCTTACAGGGCATAGAGACCTCTCTGTTTCTCTGCCTACGAGACTCGATATGCCTTTGACTTCGAATGACTTAGGCCAGGGATTCATGGGATTCTCGTTTTTAGCTAAAAACAGGGTCTTAAACGAGCAAATAGCCGAGTCTCCCTTGAATCCTACTTTATCCTGCAGAGCATGTAATTCACTAATTCTCTTTGCCGTAGCTAAAGATAATAGAAATAGGCATTTTCTGGTGATGTCTCTAAACGATGCCAGATGAGGAGGTTCGAACTTTTCGGATGAAAGGAACTTGAGAACCACGTCTAGGTTCCAGTTAGGAGGGACCGGTTCCTTAGACTTTGAAGTCTCAAAGGACCTTATGAGATCGTGGAGATCTTTGTTATCTGCCAGATCTAATCCTCTATTCCTGAAGACTGCCGAGAGCATACTTCTGTATCCCTTTATTGTGGATACAGCTAGATGAGATTGCTCTCTCAGGAATAGAAGGAAATCCGCAATTTCCGCTACAGAGGTAGTGGAGGAGGACAACTTCTTAGTTCTACACCACCTTCTAAAAACCTCCCACTTTGACTGATATACTTGCCTAGTGGAGGTTCTGCGGGCTCTCGCGATCGCGCTTGCAACTTCGCGAGAAAACCCTCTCGCTCTGACGAGTCTTTCGATAGTCGAAAGGCAGTCAGAGCGAGAGCGGGGAGGTTTTGATGATACCTCTTGAAGTGTGGCTGTTTGAGAAGATCCATCTTTCTTGGTAGGGATCTGGGAAAGTCTACGATCCACTCCACCACCTCCGTGAACCAATCTTGAGCCGGCCAAAAGGGGGCTATCAATGTCACCCTCGTCTCCTTTGAAGCCACAAACTTTTTCAGTACTAGTCCCAGGATTTTGAATGGCGGAAAAGCATAGACGTCTACGTGAGACCAGTCCAGCAGAAGGCGTCTACCATAAGAGCTCTGGGGTCTTCCACGACCGAGCAAAAGACTGCCAGCCTTTTGGAGATGAATGTGGCGAAGAGATCCACATGAGGGGTCCCCCACAGAGACCAGAGATCTTGACACACCTCTTCGTGTAGGGTCCACTCTGTATGAAGGACCTGGTTCCTCCTGCTGAGTCTGTCCGCCCTCACATTCTTTACTCCCTGAACGAACCTTGTAAGAAGGGAGATGTTCCTCTGAGACGTCCAAAGTAAAAGATCTTTCGTCAGTTCGTAAAGGAACGAGGAGTGAGTCCCTCCTTGTTTTCGAATGTAGGCAAGTGCCGTGGTGTTGTCTACATTTACTTGCACTACTTTGTTCGAAACAAGAGGTTCTAGACTCTTCAAAGCCAGGTGTACGGCGAAGAGCTCTTTGCAGTTTATGTGCCAAGACACCTGCGCCGTTTCCCAGGTGCCTGACACCTCCTTCGAGCCTAATGTTGCTCCCCAACCTTTCTCCAACGCGTCAGAGTACAACACTAGGTCTGGGTTCTGGATTTTTAGAGAGATCCCTTTGTTCTCTTTCAGAGGGGCAACCACCATTCCAAGTGCGGTCTTATCTCCATGGAATGGGGAAAAGGCGTCTGAAAGTTGTCCGGTTTTTTCCAACTCCAAGACCTCTTGAGGAAGAATTGAAGCGGACGTAAATGAAGTCTTCCTAGCGGGAAGAACTGTTCGAGCGAGGAAAGGGTCCCTAGAAGGCTCAACCATTCCCTCGCCGACGTCTGTTCCTTCCTTAAGAAGAGAGAGACTTTCTGCAAACCTTTTGCGATTCTCTCTTGCGAAGGAAATACTCGAAAACCCCGAGAATCCATCTGAATCCCCAGATAGACTAAGTTCTGTCTGGGGGTCAGCTGCGACTTCTCGAGGTTCACGAGTAATCCCAACGCTCTGATCAGGTCTAAAGTTAACGTAAGGTCCTCCAAGCACTGTCTCTCTGATCTGGCCCTGATGAGCCAGTCGTCCAGATACAGAGAGATATTTACTCCTTTGAGGTGAAGAAACCTCGCCACATTCTTCATCAGGCTTGTGAAGACCTGAGGAGCTGTGGAAAGGCCGAAACACAAGGCTCTGAACTGAAAGATCCTTCCCCCCATCATGAAACGGAGGTTCTTCTTCGATGAAGGGTGGATCGGGACGTGAAAATAGGCGTCCTGGAGATCTAGAGACACCATCCAATCTCCTTGTCGCAATGACGCAAGAACTGAGGCAGAAGTCTCCATCGAGAACTTCTCCTTCTGAACAAATTTGTTCAGAGAGCTGACGTCTAGTACTGGTCTCCAGCCTCCCGAGGCCTTCGCAACCAGAAAAAGGCGATTGTAAAACCCCGGGGAGTTTTGATCCAGTACTAGTTCTATCGCTCTCTTGTCCCACATCTGTTCCACCATCGATCGAAGAGTATCCCTCAGCACAGGATCCTTGTACTTGGCTGTTAGTTCCCGCGGTGTTGACGTTAGGGGAGGAGTGTTCAGGAAAGGGATACGATATCCCTTCCTTATTACAGACATCGATGAAGCGTCTGCGTTTATAAGTGCCCAGGCCTCCACAAATCCCAGGAGCCTGGCACCTACTGGTGCTTGGAGGAGAGAAGCATCACTTTCCCTTTTTAAAGGGACGAAAGGCAGACCTACCTCTCTTCTCAGGAGCCTTCCTTCTTGCGGGAGCTCTGGAGGTCGGTCCACCTCGAAAGGGCTGAACTGATGTACTCGGTCCTTTCTTGTCCGTTGCAGTAGCAGGTTTCTTCTTCCTTGCTGACTGAGTCAGAAGGTCGTGAGTCGCCTTCTCAGTTAATGAACGAGAAATGTCTTTCACCAACTGAGAAGGGAACAAAAAGTCTGACAAAGGAGAGTACAGTAGCGCTGCCCTCTGAGAGTGGGAGACCGCTTTGGTCAAAAAGGCACTATACACTGTCCTCTTTTTAAGAAGACCTGCTCCAAATAAAGAGGAGATCTCAACCGAGCCATCCTGAACCGCTTTGTCTATACAAGACAAAATACACAGAAGGACTTCTGGTTCGAGTCCTTCAGAATCATGGGCTTTCTTGGACATCACCCCAAGGGACCAATCTAAGAAGTTGAAAACTTCCAATACATGAAAGAGTCTCTTGAGGAGATGGTCCAGTTCTGAAATGCCCCTCAGTGGTCTGGTAAAACTACTTTTATAATAATAATAATCTGAAATGCCCAAATAATCTGAAATGCCCCAAGTTATACGGGCAGAGTTCAAACCTTGTCTACGTGAAGCGTCAACTAAGGTCGAAAAGTCCGCTTCTGACGAAGACGGAAGAGAAATGCCCATATTCTTTCCCGTCTGATACCAAATGCCTCTTTTTACCAGCTAGTCTCGCTGGAGGCATGCAGAAGACCGTTCTTACCAACTCCTTCTTTGACTTCATCCATGAGTCTAAAGACTGAAGAGCCCTCTTCATCGAAATGGCGGGCTCCATTCTAAGAAAAGACGAAGACTTCTTCGTCTTTGCACTCGAGAAAAGAGAGCGAGGAGAAGGAGGAGAGGCAGGAGTCAAGTCGTCTCCATACTCCTCTAGAAGCAAGGCTGTCAAAACTTTATAGTTCGACAGTCCTTCTCTTCCCTGATACTCCTCCTCCGAGTTTACTTCTAACTCGGGGTCTAGATGAGTCTCCGCTGACAATTCAGTACGTCTTTCCTCTGGGGGAGACAAACTCCTGATAGGAGAGGGGCTAAGGGAATGATATTCCTTCCTCTTCACTGCTTTAATAGCCTTGGAAGGCGCCAACAGCCTAGGCTTCTCTCCATAAATGGGATGACGCTTCCCGCTTGGATGACGCTTCTCGTCCGCCAAGCGTCCTGGCTAACGCCTCCCGCTTGTCTGGCTGCTGACGTCTGGATGACGCCTCGCGCCTGGAAGACGCTTCGCTCTCAACAGGCGTCCTAACTGGCGCAAATACCTTGGTTGGAGCCTCGCGCTTATAAGCAGCTTTAAATGACGCTTCATGCCTAAAAGACGCCTCACGTCTATCTGGCGTTACATGTCTGCCGTAAGATTCTCCCGATCTCGCTCTCGAAACCGAAGCCTCTGCAATATGTTTGGAAGCTTCACGTCTGCATGACGCCTCTCGCTTTGCAGGGGAGAGAGGACGAGACTTCTTGATTGGAAGAGAAGCGTCCTTCCTACGAGGAGGATCCCTCGCTAACACTCCCACCAAAGAGGCTAGTTGCTCCTGTACTGCCAAGAGGATCTTCCTTGAAGCTTCTCCCACGTCATCTTCAATCGGGGGAGAAGTAGGAAAGTGTTCTTCCACGTCCACGTTAGGTGACGCTGACGCCACCTTCGCCTTCTTAATAGACGAGGGAGCTTCATCTGAAAAACGCTCCGGGCTCGAATCTAATTCAGGTTTTTGTTCTTCAAAGTGTCGTTTTCAGAGGCCTAGATAAATCCGACTCCTTCCACCCTCGTTTAGGTGAGGGAGAGGGAGAGGATGAGAAACACTCACGCAGGACGCTTTTTCTAAAGCGCCCCTGAGCAGCCTGCAACGAAACAGAGCCTGCTGAAGGGACGTCTGACCGTTGGGGATTCCCCACGACCTCCTTAACCCCTTCGCCACTGGCCTGCTACATTGCTGCTAATGCTTGCATACCGCATGAGACCCCCTGTCGACCGCGAGTATCAATCATTACTTGCTCCCACTAAATTTTATGTTATTCATATTTTTCCTTCATATTCTTATGTGAAAACATTGTGTGTATGGATATCAATGAATATTTTTACCCCATTGTCAAAAAATTACAAAAAATTATAGTAAGAAATATCGGAAAAAAAAAAAAAAAGGAATATTTAGTAGAAAAAGTAATTGCAGAAGTAGGAACTGTTATAAAGTAGTAGAAATAGCAGTAAAGTAATAGAAATAAAGTAGCAGAAAAAGTAGTAAAGTAGTAGTAAAATAGTAGTAGTGGTGGAATAGCAGTACTAGTTTTCTTACTGAAACAGTTATTCCTAGGTTTCATACAGAAACAGCATTACCTACATCAATGAATGTTTAGGCAGCTGGTAATAATAATAATAATAATAATAATAATAAAACAGTAATAATTAATAATAATAATAATAATAATATAATAATAATAATAATAAAGAACAGCATCTCGTGACAATACTTATATACATATGGGGCAGTTTTTTTCACCCCCATCATCATAAGCAAGCTGTAAAAAAACCCATCTCGTCACGAGTAACAGGCCTCCATAGAAGTCCTTTCACCTTACGCTTTCCTGCCTTTGAATGAAAGTACTACTCTGCCCGAGCATTCATCCATTCACACAATTTGTCAATTACATAATCACAAAAAAGGAAAAAAAATGAATCACGTAAGCAGGTGAAATCTGGTGTATAAGCAGGAATCCCATTGCCACCCTCCGTGAATCAGGGGGGGGTGGGTCTGGGCGCAAGTCACAAGATGGATCAGTTATGAACCGCCAGCCTTGCATCGACAAGAGGTTCAATGTCTTCAAAACACTCGTTGTCACTGTCAACCTCTAAAAATTATCACTATAATCATCATCTGATAGATTTGGCAGGTACTCAGACCCTGACTCTGAAATTAAACACTATCATCTGACATGATACTGAAAAAAAAAAAAACATAAAATAACTGCAATCAAAAGGGGAAAAAGATTTGGAATTCAAATCTACATGGTTTACGGACAAAATCGTAATCATCCTTCTCAGATAATAGCCTGAGGCGCACTGGTATATGTTGGCCAGTACCCCTCCTAATATCCCATATGAAAATGACGTCACGACGTCCATCGGACGCTCATTGGTTAGAATGAATTGTGGGTGGAGCTACAGCACCTCTCTCGTACACAATACTGTGTCTGGAAACCATCCAAGCTAAAGAAAACGCTTTGCTTTTCGAAGAGGGATGAAAGACGTACACGCGTACGTCCCGGTCTTTTATTACTGTACCGTAAAAGACGTACATGTGTACGTCCCAGTGCTGAAGGGGTTAAGGCTTTCGACTTTCCTTCTCCTCTGGGCATGGGAGCTTGGAAGAGGTCTAGGCCTGGGAGCGTCGCAGGTACGATCAAACGCCCCCTCCACAACACTGGGAGAACTCACTTCACTGTAATGCTCACTTTCACTAGCCTTACCTTGTAAGTCCGCCATTTTGGACTTCATCTGCCGAATTATAGCTTTCAGATCGGCGATTTCCGAGGCCGATTCCGAAAGCAAAGCTTGTGAATTAGACAAATAGGGAGAATCCAAATCATCAGGATTAGAATAAGGATCAATAAAAGGCTCAATAGGCCTTGTACTCACACCTTTCAGACGTCTAACCCTATCCCTCTCTAACTTCTTCAAATAAGAAGTTAAAGTCTTCCATTCTTCTGCATTTAATCCCTCACATTCATGACAAGTATTAGTAGCAGAACACTGAAACCCCCTACATTTACGACATACAGTGTGAGGATCAACCAAAGCTTTCGGTATCTTCACCCTGCAGCCTACATTCACACACATTCTCACACTCACATTTGAATCAGACATACTGAGAAAAATCCAGAAAGCAAGTCCAAAATCAGTCCACAGTAGCGAATGCCAAAAACACGATCCAGATACGTCGCCAAAAAGCCGATAAACGATGATCAAAGGATGAAATAAGAATCTAAGTCAGGAGGTAATAGCAACAATGTTGATACCACCGGCGACACAGAAAATATGATAGAAAACGGGAATGGTTCCTAGTCCTGCCGCCCAGGGCAGGCCGGTAGATCACCTGACCTACCTGTAGCGAGTGGCGCGAAATTTGAATTTCTGTCGGGGACGACGGAGTCTTAGCTATGTATATATCTGACAGGTAAGTTGCTTGTATGAAAACCCAAAGGATTAAAGCTAGGCTTTTGTCGCTTTACAGTATTTATAATACTATAATGTACAGTACAGTACTACTGTACAGTAAATTCTATAGTACTATACTGCATAAATATAATTTTACTTATTGCGCCATTGCCGGATTACGGCGCCGTTTGACTAGTCTAAAATTTCGAAAGGAGGTGTGCGGCGGCCGTAAGCTTTAAAATCGCTTGGCATCGAAAATCACTTAGCGTCAGCGGCCAGGAACGGATCCCCTGCCACTAACCGAGGGCCGCCTGTATCAAAGATACAGTGGTACCTCGACATACAAAATAATCCGTTCCGAGGCGGCCTCCGTATCATGAGCTTTTCGTATCTTGAACTGCATTTTACATGTAAAATGCCTAATCCGTTCCAAGCCCCTACAAAAACACCCCAGTAAATTTTATAATAAAGCTAAACTGACCAATAAACAATGAAATACTACAACAATTTGGACCATTCAATACCTAACTTAATACGTACTAGTACTAATACGTACATACCTGTAAATAAAGTATTAGTGTACATGGTATACAAGAAATACTGTACGTACATACGTAGTAAAATGTGGAACCTCACCTTTCGAGTGAGGCTATCTCCGAAAGTGGCGACAGAGGAGGACAAACGGCAGAAAACTTCTTTTAGTACGTATACTTAACGAAACACATTAAAAATGTCAGGAAACATAAACTAAACTTCACGAAACACATTAACAAAACCGTAACACTTAACTATACAAAAAACTTAAAATGACAATTTGTCGAAAATTGCATTTTTCCTAACTATACAAACCTGAGGTCCTTTACATATAGTCCCTCCTCATGCCACCCCTCACTCTGCGTATTTTGCATGGGCCAAAAGCAAAAGTGATTTGTTTAGCCGCGCGACGATCGGACAAGCAGTTAACTACCATTCTCCCCTTGTTCGAAGCTTACGACCGTTCCAGCTGCCGCTAGCTACTTCCTATTGTTAAAGGACCTCAGGTTTGTATAGTTAGGAAAAATGCAATTTTCGACAAATTGTCATTTGTTCCGATACGTAATACAAACCATCGGTCCTTTAACAATAGGAAGACTCACTTCTTGGTGGGAGGAATCTGAGTCTTTGATGAACAGACTAGTGTTCGTCCATCCCTGGAATGCCTCCCTCGTCGTAAGAGCGAGGGAGGGATCCAAGCCTCTGTCCGATTGATCGGGGTGTGCACCGCAGGATCAATGGTCAGACCTCTGAGCCGAGTACTAAGAGAGAGGCAAGCGTATCTCTTCGTACCAGCATTGTAAGAACTTTTTCCTGTACATGAGCAAATATAAAGTAATGGGTTTGTCTCATGTAGGCATCCACTTTCTCCCCCTTGTTGGAGAAAGTGGTGGATATACACTCCTATCTCTAGTTAAAGAGATAGGATGGAGCTCGGCTGAATAGCTTACCTGCATCTGACTCCCTTCCAGCGTGGTAACGACCGTATCCCTCTGCCCACAGGTAGAGGTAGAGAAAGATGGTGAAGAGAAGCCAGTCACTCTCTCATTCGCACATTCATTCTCCCAGTCATACCGGGAATCGATGCTGTTCTGCCTGCTCGGGTGCTGGGTAAGCTTACACAACGTGTTGAGCAGCCACCACAGGTCCAAGGAAAAAGTATCCAAGGGACTTGTGGGCAATATCCCGAAGGTAGAAGGACGTGAAGGTGGTCTGGTTGGCCCAGACACCTGCCTTCAGGACCTGCGCCACGGAGAAGTTCTTACGGAACGCTAAGGAGGCGTCCGATACCTCTGGACTTCGTGGAGATCTCGGTCGGAGCGTACGGATGTCGTCGCTACCATCAGCCTCGTACGCTCTCCTGATCACCTCACGCAGCCAGAAAGAAAGCGTGTTCTTGGAAAAACTTCTTTCTTGGTAACCCCAGTGCTAACGAAGAGGGCGTCGACACTCAGGCCTGACGGTGTCGAGTTCTCTTCAGATAGCGCCGTAGCGCCCTCACAGGACAAAGCAGCATCTCATCCGCATCATATCGGTGAAGTCCAGAAGGGAGGGGATCGTGAAAGACTCGAAACCTGTCGTCAGGGATCGACGGATTTTCTGAGTCTTGGCTGGCTACGAAGTTCGGGGCGTCACAGATCCCCAGCCTCTGGTGTGTTTAACAATCATAAGACAGACATGTAGTTCCCCTACTCCTCTTCGCCGATGCCAGGGCCAGCAAGAAGAGGGTCTTGAGGGTCAGATCCCTGTCTGACGACTCTCGGAGTGGCTCGAAGGGTCTTCGAGTCAAATTCCTAAGGACGAGAGTCACATCCCACGCAGGGGCCTTGAGTTCCCTGGGTGGGCAAGACCTTTTTCGAAGCTCCTCATTAGCAAGGAGATCTCGAACGAATTCGAGATGTCCAGTCCCCTCAGTTTAGGACGAGAGCCAGGGCGGCTCTATATCCTTTAACTGTGGGTACTGAGAGGAGCTTCTCTCGGCGGCGAAGAAACACGAGGAAATCCGCTACCTGCTGAAGAGTGGCTCTGAGAGGAGACAGACCCTGTCTACGACACCAACCACAGAAGACGGCCCACTTCCCCTGGTACACAGCTGCAGAGGACTGTCGGACGTGTCCAGCCATCTCTGTTGCTGCGCTACGAGAAAAGCCTCTCGTTCGCAAGAGATGGTGGATAACCGCCAGCCGTGAAGTGAAGGGACTGGGACTGCTTGGTGGTACCGTTCTACGTGTGGCTGGGCTAGAAGGTTGTGCCAACTGGGTAGCTCTCTCGGTGCGTCCGCAAGAAGAGCCAGCAGGTCCGGATACCAAACGGCTTGAGGCCGTTTGGGAGCCACCAGGATCATTCTGAGATTGGGAGTGACCAGCGCTCGACTGATCACTTTCCGAATCAGACAGAAGGGAGGAAAGGCGGTAGGCGAAGAGGTTGTCCCAGGGGTGTTGGAGAGCGTCCTCTGCAGCTGCCCATGGGTCCGGCACGGCTGAAAAGAAAACCTGAAGTTTTCTGTTGTGCCGGAGTGGCGAACAGGTCTACGACCGGTCGCCCCCACAGGTGAAGGAGCCTTTCCGCCACGTCTTGGTGTAGAGACCATTCGGTCCCTATCACCTGATCCCGATGGCTGAGCTTGTCTGCTACTACATTCCTCTTTGCCTGGAATGTAGCGTGCTGACAGCTCTATCGAGTGAGCCGTGGCCCACTCGTGCACCTGCACCGTCAACTGATGGGAGCGGAAGAGACACTAGCCCCCCCTGCTTGTTGACATATGCCACTACTGTGTTGTCGCACATCAAACACCACTGAGTGTCCCACAAGCGGTCCTGAAACTCTCGGAGAGTCCTTAGAGCGTTTTTGAACGCCGCCTTGAGTTCCAGGACATTGATGTGAAGGTGCTTTTCGTGATGGTCCCACACACCTGCAGTTCAGCAACTCCTCCAGGTGTGCGCCCCATCCCTCGGTCGATGCATCTGAGAACAGAAGCATCTCCGGGGGGGGAGTGCGTTATGGGCACTCCTCTTAAGAGGTTCTTGTCGTCGAGCCACCAGGCTAGGTCCTGCCTCACCTTGTCCGTGAGAGCCACGGGAAAGTAAGGAGGATCCTTGGCCTGAGACCAACTCTCCTTAGCCTCCACTGGAGAGACCGCAGGTGAAGACGCCCGTGAGGGACTAACTTCTCGAGTGACGACAGATGGCCGATCACGACTTGCCATTGCTGTGCTGCCTGTTCCTGCCGAGACAGGAACCGGCCGGCTGCCTCCCTGAATTTGCTGATACGCAGGTCTGCGGGGAAAGACCTGCCCTGCTACCGTGTCTATCAGCATACCCAGGTAACTTCATCTTCTGCTTGGGTCGAGATCGGAACTTCTCGTAGTTTATCACGATCCCCAGATCGCGACAAAACTTGAGGTAGTCGATCTCTGCTGTAGCAACTGCGAGCGGGAGCTCGCCAGGACTAGCCAATCGTCGAGATACCTCAGAAGACGTATCCCGTGCGAATGGGCCCAAGCTGACACCAGAGTGAACACTCAGCGTGAACACCTGTGGGGCGGTTGAGAGACCGAAACAAAGTGCCCTGAATTGGTACACCGTCCCGTCGAAGATGAAGCGGAGGTACTTTCTGGAGGACTGATGGATGGGTATTTGAAAATACGCGTCCTTCAAGTCCACTGAAAGCCATGAAATCGTTCCCCCTGATTGAGTCGAGCACCGAGCGTGCCGACTCCATCGTGAACCGCGTCGTGCGAACGAAGCGGTTCAGGGGAGAGAGTCTATCACCGGACGCCAGCCCCCCGATGCCTTCTCCACTAGGAAGAGGCGGCTGTAAAAGCCTGGTGACTGGTCCTCCACGATCTCTACAGCTCGTTTCGCCAGCATGGTCTTGATCTCCTGTCGAAGAGCGTTGTCCTTTGCTGATCCCCGGACATAGGTCTGTAGATGGACCGGTTTGGAGATGAGGGGGGAGCCGAGACACGAAGGGTAGTAGATATCCCTCCCGAAGCACGTCTACTATCCAGTTCTCGGCGCCGTAGCGCTGCCAAGTCGCCCAATGGCTCGCCAGGCACCCCCCCACTCCGGCAGCAGGTGAGGGGGAACGCCGTCCCTAGCGTTTCCCTCCTCGTTTCGACTTCTTCCCACCACCTCCTCGGGAAAGGAGGGTTGGGAGGAGGGTACTGATTACGGCCTCCTCTAGCAGACGTCGAAACAGCAGGAGTCTTCACACGGGGCTTGGACGGTGCAACCGTCTTCGCCGCCGTGGAAGCGCTAGCCAGCTCCTTTGGCTTGGCCGCAGTCGCTCGAGATTGCCCAGTAACCTTCGAGACTGCCTGGTGAACTAAGCGGTCACTGTCATCAGTGCGCCGCCTTTCCACCGCAGCGTCCACCATCTCTCCAGGAAAGAGAGCTGGGGAACTCCTAATGGGTCCATTGCGAAGCCCGAGTGCCGCCTCACGCCCGGCCCCCTTGGTCACTCGGGTAAGGACTGCGTCCCTACGTCGAAGAACCAAGTTGGCCCACAGGTTAGCAGTCTGATGGGCGAGGTAAGAGATCGCTCTTCCTCCAGACTGGCACAGTCTCCTGAAAGAAGCGTCGTCTTCGAGAGCAGAACTCCCGTAGCCGGCCGCTACTTTGATATTGTGAGGGACCACAAATCCAACCAAGAGACTGCCTGGAACGCTGCCATAGCGGTAGATTCCAGGGCAAGTGCCTCCTGCTGCGAGAAGAGAGGTTTCTCCGACAGGAGCTGCTGCAGGGACACACCTGGAGTCAGCCTCGCTAACTCCGGGTTAACCTGTTTAGGCAGTATCGGGTCTTCCGAAGGCACGTAGAATCGCCTCTGACGCTGTAGAGGGGGAGGAAGCAGCTTAGAAGACCGTCCGGATTTCAGCGAATCCTCCCGTCCTGAGACGAGATTCTCAACTTGATCCAGGACTGAGTCTGCAAGCTCTGATCGCGGTAACCCCACCATCATTTTGGGTTCCCTCTGGGACCCCAAAATGATTCGAGCAGGGACGTGGGTGGGCTCTGCCGGTCGTGGTAGCGGCGATCCTTCCGCAAGGTCATTATGCTGACGAATCAGCTTAATGACCTCTGCAAAGTTCCTCTGTATCCGGGAGGTTACTGAGTCTTGTTGGGGGGTAGGACCGTCAGTCCCTACCAGCAAGAAACAGTGTCCAGGGATACTCCTCCTTCAGAAGGACTGAACAGCGGCAGGACCCCTGACGGTCACCTCCAATACTGCGCGATGTTTTCTAAATCGGTTCCTAGACCGTGCCTGAGGCCATACGGCGTATAGCGGGGTCACAGCCGCGCACCCTCGTGATCACTCCTCGGTTACATCGCTCCTCCCGGTATAGCCCGAGAGGTTGAAGGTTACGGGTTGAGAGGCAGACCTGACGCTCCCCCCTCGGCTCGCTGGCAGAGTACCAGCGTGCGTGGAGGGCTGCTGCTGATCGTCAACCGTCTCTCCTCCTCTCTCAGGGGCGACCCACGAGCAGCAGGCCTAGCCTGCGCTCGACTGGGGCGAGGGCTCGGCTGAGAACGTCGAGGCTGATCTTTAGCGTCAGGCGAGCGGTTTGCTGGGTCACCGTCTACGCCCGGTCCTAATGAGGAGCGGCGGCGCTCACGGTTGACCTGCTAGGCTCTATTGTCGCAGGCGAAGTATATCCGGGCCAGAGTCATCTTGGCGCGTCGAAGCCGCTGGTACCAGCCGGGCTCTGGTACAGCACGGCCGGGGGCCACCTTCCTCGCCTCAATCCGTGGATGTGTCAGCGACCGTCACGGCAAGCCGAGCAGCAGTGGTCGTGCAGAGAGTCCAACTGGCTGGCGAGAGTCGTGCAGCAACGGAATATCGCCAGTCTTCTGCTCCGCGCGCGTCTTGACGGCTCGAGCGAGCTTCGGACGTCAAGCATTTTGGTCTGGACGGTCTCCCGGGGGAAGACCGTCAATCGGTACTTCTCGCGGAACGAGAAGCGGTCGAGACGGAACCTGGTTTAGCGGCCAGAACCGCTAACACCAGGTGAGGAGTACCAGCCGAGCTGTGGTACACATCTGGTCCCCGATCGTCTTCTTTCTTTGCAGAGGAAGGAGCAGGCCTCGTTCCTCGAAGGAAACAGGGGCCCAGCAGAAGAGATCCCCACTGCCTTGAGCGGAGACGGGCCCTTAGAAGATCCCAAGGAGTCTTCTTAGTGGGGGAGGAGGCAGCCTTCTTCTTCTTCGGTGTTTAGCATTAGAAGTCGAAGGGGAAGAGGAGGGGGCAGCAGCGACGGAGAAGACGACGACGACACCTTCCTCTTCTTCCTTTCTTCTCGCCAGGCTCGGAGGACAGACGTCAGGTCTTCCCATCCAGGAGGGATGCCGGGGCAGTTGCCGGACGCAACAGGGCCCGACTGCACCTGTACGGAAAGACTTTGAGACTGTGACAGCACCACCAACAGCAGAACAACAGGAACAGGTCAGGAACAGCAGGAACAGAGGGAACAGCATAGACATTTATCTGAAAGGGAAGGAGCCGAAGCAGCAGGGACAGCAACAGGTAGGAACGGCAAGGCAGGTACCGCAGGAGAAGCCAGGCGTCCTGTCGGCAAGCTACCGTCATTTCGGCACTGGCGGCAGGTCCAGGGGGGTACTCTTGGGGACAGCGGAAAGTCCGGGGCGGCAACACAAAGAAACCCAGGTGGCGGTTAGGCACGTCATCTTTGGTAACGGCAGTAATCGGTTTGTGTATTTGCAGCCGTGGGTGTCACCGTCATACATGTGGTGTAATCCCACAAGTGCGTGGAATTCATAAGCTGGTGAGATTATTGTGGGTAGTGGTATTGTTGTGTTACCGTACCATGAGTTGACCCACTGCCGACCCGCCAACCGCTGAACAACACCTGTAATACGGCGCACTCCAAGCGACTCCCACACCTCCCCAGGTCGTCCTTCGCTGATGGCCACACCTGCGACGCAAACCGATCGGGTTAGCCAGAGGGGTTTCCCGCGCCTGGGGGGAGAAAGAACCCCACCCAGAGCGACGGAAGACCCCGAATACAAACTGGGGACGTCCGGGTAGCGGGCGCCCTACGCCACGCACTCGAAGGATCGAGAGAGGAGAAGGACTCCGCTATAACCCAAAAAACCCGCAGGGGAAGTAGCAAAACGTGGGGGCTGGCCGCGGGGTGGCAGGAAAGAAGACGAAGTGTCCGTTACCAAGGAGTCCCTGGACTCCCGATGACGTCTTTGGCGGCCCCTAAGTCTCTTCCTGCCCTCGTAACAGCACCACACTGCGCCTCGGACCAATTCATACATGTTACACATGGCCTCGGTCGGAGAGCAATTCTCGCCCCCGACACGCAGTAAAACCCTCGTGTGGATCCACATCCACAAATGATCTGAATCCGCCGCATTTACGGCCCCTCCGCCCGTGAACACACACTACGGGCGGACGGGGTGGCGCGGCGAAATCTCCAAGTCTTGATACCACTCATTATTCAATGAAAAAAGAAATGTAAATGTACTTACAAGCATACACTCTCAAAACACACTAGGAAAAAAAGAGGGCTTTGATACTCAAAGCAAACGACAAAGCGGGCAGAGCGATGACGAGCACGTCCTATCTCACACTGGCCGAAAGCAAAAGTGTTTGTTACCTCCCAGTCATCGCGCGGGCGCGCGACGATTTCTGACAAGCAGTAACTTACCGTTCTCCCCTTGTTCGGAGCTTACGACCGTTCCAGCTGCCGCTAGCTACTTCCTATTGTTAAAGGACTGATGGTTTGTATTACGTATCGGAAACAAATTAATTTTTTTTTTTTTTTACCATTTTTTGTTTTACTTTTTTATACTTCACGTTTGTTTACAAAATTTCAATATTCACTTTCACATTGGATCTTCCTTTTGCTTATTCCTACTAAAGGCTCTTTAAAAAAATAACTATCCAAGGGAAGATTGCTTCTGGCCTACTTTTCAAGAACGTTCCTGAAAACGGCTCAAGGCATACGTCATCGAACTGCGCAAGGTACAACCTGTGTAAGATTTCGGGGTGTCTTTTCTGTACAAATGATTGCACCTTATGAAAAGCAGCTAGAGATCCTTAATTTCTGCCGTTGTTATAGGGTCGTCCCCTCCTCCTCCTCGCTGCTGCTAGAGAACTCTTCTTGAACAACGTTATGTTGCATGGACTCCAACTCCTTCAGGTCATCGTCGTAAGTCCTCGTGGTGCTCCCGAGAACTGTGCATTGATGTGTCCTCGTCGCGACCAAGCCCCCATGGATTGCCCGAGTGCAACGATTCGTCAAGATCTGGTTGGAAAAACAGTTTCAGGATTCGTCAAATGTTCCTGAATCTGCAGCACCCGCCTTCGCCCACATCGAATTGCCTCGAAGTCTCAGGGCGGGGGATACGGCATTAGGCCAGAGTTTCTCCCCAAAGAATTTCAAGGTTTCGCCTCGAAAACTCTGCCAAGCTCGAGCGATGAGTCGGATGCAGATCACAACATCGTAATTGCTCCTTCCAAAATTCACGCAAGGTGAGTGTGGTAATCAGGGATGTCGAAACATCTCTTGAAAAGTATGGTTCGTATACAGCTTCTTGAAGTTTGATATCACTTGCTGGTCTATGGCTGGAGGAGAGGGGTGGTGTTATAGGCGGAAGATAAAGAACTTGAATAAACGAATACTCGTAAGAATCTTCCTCAAGGCCAGGAGGTGAACAGGGGCATTGTCCAACAACAGCGAGAAATTTCAGAGGGAGGCGCTTGCTCTCCCAAGAATTTCTTCCCTGTCAGGCCGAAACCAAGAATTTTTACCCACTCATTGAACAAAAAGATCTAGTTACCCAGGCTTTCGCAGTAGACCTCCACATCACTGGAACTTGCCTTTAGAACTTTGAAAGGCCGAAAGAGTCTCCGAATGTAGCACAAGTAGGGGCTTCACCTTGCATCCCACTGGCGTTGAACAAAAGGCGAGCGTAAGGCCTGTCTTTCATAGGCTTATGCCGGTGTAGCTTCTTCTCTTCTGCGTGATGTACGTCGACGAGGCATTTTTTTCCAAAAGGGCCAGTCTCATCCACAGTTGGAAAACTTGCTTGAGACTGTAGCCTTCCCTGATTGTTCATTCTCGCTCAAAAATCTTACTAAAGGCTTTGGCCACTTTGTGGTCCGAGCTGGCCAGGCCGTCCCCATGCCGCAACACCGAATAAGAGGCCAGTCATTTCCGGAATTTCAAAACCACCCATGAGAAGCCTTTTGCCTTGAACTCTGGGCGTTGGCGTCGTGTTCCCTTTCCTCCTCGTCTTTTGGCTCCCCCCTGGGCAAATCAAATTGCCGAACGAAAATGGCGCTCGCTTTTTGGCAAATTGCCTGTCTCAGTTATCGTATTGCCAGGATTCTTCTGTCTTTTATCCAGACAAGTAAGAGGCCTTTCCATCTCATCGTGCATGTGGCTCCTCTTGATGACTAAAGTCACGCCCATTGGAAGGTGTAGCGTGCTTTGATGGCATCCTTCTGGCTTAAGGATGGTGCCTATGTCGCCGGATTTTGGCCTGCTCCTGTGATCACACCTCAATGCATGCCAGCTTCTACTTTTTTAATTCATCTCCATCTTTGTCTTCCAAAGAAAGATCCTCTCTTTCCTACTTCAACTTTCTTGGGACCCATGACTACTTATATACTGTGCGTATTAATTATTTGTAGTATGTATACATTGTAGTAAAGTTCTCACACAAACGCTTAAAGTAGTAAGTACTACAAACGAAATCACTAACGAATTTACGTTAAACAAACGAAATCGTAATTAAAACGAACCGAACGTATTCCGCGTGCTTACGAAACGATTGATGCTGCCAAGTGGCCGGAAAAAGCACGCCGCTACGTTAAGAGGCATGATGGGATCAGGGAGGAGATGCTGATCCTAGGAGAGGCAGTGATGTATGCGGTGACTAGCATTCAGGACCCAATGCGAGAGCGGGAGGATGGTGCGAGTTATACTCATTTTGGCCGCACCCGAGGTTTAAATTTGTGATCGGTGGTACGGGCGATCTCGGGATTTCTTTACAGCAAACAACCTTTCGTATCCTGAACTATTTTTTGTATGTAGAGAAAAAAAAAATTTGTGTAATGTGCTTTGTATCTCGAGTTTTGTTGTAAAGCTTAGCCTTTCGTATGTAAAAGGTACCACTGTACATAAAACATTGTCAAAATACAATTTTTCAAATTATCTTCAAATACCAATAATAAAATTCTTAAAAATACCAAGGTAGCTTGAGCCCATGAAGGGGCAAAATCCCCTTAGGATACTTATAACACAAAACGACGACAAAGCAAAGGGAAAAAGGCAAATCTACTGCAAGTGTATGTCCCATGGAAATCCATGGAATTCTTGGCGGTGAATAAAAAGAATAAAAAATCTGGGTTCTTACCAAAAGATGAAATCTCCCAGGTAGTTGAAGAGAAAGGACTGGTGCGTCACAGTGTTTTCAAGCCTGGTCAGAGACCCACATCCACATCGTTATATGCACGAGTTGCCAGAGCCACGACTCCTTGCCTTACAATCTTTAAGTTGTTTTTAACCAGTTTTTCCAGCTGGCACTAGAAGATTATCCTATTGTTAAGATGAAGGTTGTTCCATGTAATGAACAAAAAGTAAATTAGACACTGAAAAGAATACGCTTATTAATACACTACTGTTACTCTCACTGTTCAGTTCATTACAATCAGGATTATGACTTTAATTTCCATGAAAACAGTTAGCCAAGAGAAGAGTATGAAAATAACATTATGGTATCATGAGAATAATGCTGCACAAGATTCACAAAGGAAGAAAGGGCAAGTAAACATGATATTGGTAAGATACAATAAAGTTTTGTACATACATACAATGGCAGATCTTAGACTTAGCTTAGGACTAGGTCGTCCCGACAGAATTTCAAAGAATCGCGGAGCACACGCGACAGGTTAGGTCAGGTGAATCCACCTTTCCGCCGCTGGTTGGCGGTGGTACTGGAACTATTCCCGTTTTTAAGCCTAATTGTTCTTCCACCTGTCTCTGACGGAGGCTGGGTGGGCCATTAATCGTATATATCTGACAGGTACAGTATGTACAAAACTTTATTGTATCTTAACATATCATGTTTTGTACAAGTAACTACCCAGCAGATATATACTTAGGGATTGGAACCCTTGGTGGCGGGCAAGAGACAGTTAAAACTACAAATAATACTTAAACTAAATACATTAAAAAAACAGGAAAAAACAACATATGTTCTTGGAGAACAAATCCATAGTTCCTACCTTATTGGGCTGAAGACTCCTGACTACGTCGATGAGTCTGCTTGCCTCAAGAGTTTCAACGAGAATGAACCTATGGGTGAATAACTCCTTTGATCGTGTCCATGGGGGTTAGCCCGCTTACGCGACAGAGCTATACTGGATCGTAACAATGGGGCTGACCTACTTACAGGTTAGAGCCTTGACCTTTGTCATATTTCAAATGGAGAATTCGCCCTCTTACTGACAGAGTTAAGTTATTAAACAAATCACAAAGAGCCACTCTGAAGCCAATCCCGATTCACCGGACCATGTTAGTCTTGTTACAATCTATGAATGTAAAGAGGGTCCCTATCCATCTGGACAATTAACCAATAAAAACAAAACCACCAATAAACAGTAATTTTAAGCCTAAATAAATAGGAAGGATTAGCCTTCAGCCCCTTCTCCCAGCACTGAATTCGCCAACAACAAAAACAACGCTCCCCAGAGCAAAAGCACTTTTCGTAAGAAATTTTAATCTCTTAGGTTAATTCGAGGCGAAACACCGAATACTATCTCAAAATGTCGAATCTATAAGAGTCTGAAGCGACCATGTTTTTGTGTGAAATTGCCATAGACGTTAGCTAGGCTACACTTCATGAGCTTCACTTGAGAACCTTGAAATGCTCTTCTTCGCATCTAAGGTGAGCTTCCCTTATTACATCTTCTTATGAAGAATTGTAAGGGCCCTCTTCTTAGAAATCGCTCCTTTTCGCGATCTCATTATCAGAGCACCAAATGACCTCTTCTTACCTTTCAGCAAAACTCTTCTTCTCCAGATATAGAACTTGAGTGCCCTGAACTGGACACAAAGTCCTTCTAGTTCTTCCCTGTAATGAAATATTCCTTTTATCTCAAAACTCTTGGACCAAGGCTTTGAGGGAGTTTTATTTTGCGCTAGAAAAAAGGTTTAAAGGTAGCAAATCGCTGAATCCTTCTTAAACCCCATTTACATCCAAAGCTTGAACTCGCTAACTCTCTTCGGCCTGTTGTTAACGCAAAAAGGAATAAAGACTTTCTTGTTAAGTCTCTGTCTAAACGAAGCTGCTGAGACGTACAAATTTTTCCGACATTAGGAACTTGAGGACACGTCCATAGTTCCAGCTAGGCTTCTGGATTACATCTGTTCTTTCGTGCGGTCTCAAAATGACCTTATAGGTCATGAAGATCTTGTATTGTTAGCAGAATCTCTTCCTCTATGTCGAAAAAACTGAGGCCAGCATACTTCGGAACCCTTCACTGTGAACCTGCCAGGTTACAGTTCTTTCTTAAATATAGGAGAAAATAGCGATTTTCAGCTAAGAGTTACGAGGAGGATATCTTCTTTTCCTTACACCATCTTCTAAAAACTCCCACTTTGACTGATATACTTTAGAAGTGGATGACTCTTCTGGCTCTTGCAATAGCCTTCGCCACTTTCTCAGTGAAAAGCCCCTTGCTTGACAAGTCCTTCGACAGTCTGAAGGCGGTCACGACCCCTTAGAGCGGGGAGGTTTTAGTGAAACCTGTCGAAGGGGGGTTGTTTGGAGAAGATCGTCCTTAGTGGAAGCGCTCTTGGAAAATCCACTAACCCACTCCAGCACCTCTGTGAACCAAATCGAGAGCCGGCAAGAAGGGAGCGGAATGAGGGCGTCATTCTTGTTTCTTCGAGCAAGAGAACTCCTCAATACTTCTCCTACTATCTTGAAAGGAGGGAAGGCGTATGCGTCCCAAGCCCGTCCAATCTAGCAGAAAAGCTGTCTACTGTACCTGCTTGACGGACCGAGATCTGGGCGGGAAGCAAAGGTCTAATCTGTGATTCGTGTTGGTAGCGAAAACAGGTCTATTATTGGGCCTTCCCCACAGATGCCAACAGTTGTGGCAAAAAAAAAAATCTGAGGATGAGAGTCCATTCCGTTGGGTAGGGACTTGTTTCTTTTCTGCTTAACAGATCTGCCCGGACATTTTTCTCCTCCCTGCACAAACCTGGTGAGGAGAGAGAACTTCTTTCCTGTGACCAAATCAGGCAGATACCTTTGCTGATTAGTACAGGGAAAAGGAATGCGTCCCCCCTTGTTTCTTTATATAAAGCGAGGGCGTTGTGTTGTCCGAGTGAATCTGAATCCCAGACCTGAGACATGTTCCTCGAAATTAACAAAGCTAGATGAATGGCTGGGACTCTTTCTTGTTTACTGTGCCAGGACCACTTGTTCTCATTTCCCAAAATTGCCTGCACCTCTTGCGAACCTAGGGTCGCTCCCCCACCCCCTGAATCTGAGGCGTCGCAAACACCGTTAGCCGAGGGGGTTCTGTAATGCGAAGGGAGATTCCTTTGCTTAGTTTACTGTGGAATTAACCACCAAACGGGATATTCGCCTTGATCCGTTTCGAGATGGGAAAAGATCCTCCCAGATTGTTGGACTTCCAATCCCACTCTCTCCTTCAGATAAAATTGAAGGGGTCGTAGGGAAAGTCTTCCTAAAGGAAACGAACTGTTCATCGAGGATATGTAGGGTCCCCAGCAGCTTAATCCATTCCCTCGCGGACAATGTTTCTTTCCTTAAGAAGGACTGACACCTTTTCTAAGCGCGTCGTTCTCTCCTTTCCTGCGAAGGATACGCTAGAATAATCCCGAGAATCCATCTGATCCCCAGATAGACAATACTTTGCTGGGGAGTCAGCATGGATTTTTCGTGATTTATAAAAGTCCTAAGGACTTGTCAACTTAGAGAACTAAAGGTCCTCCAGACATTTTTTCTACGATTG
The DNA here is from genome assembly GCF_015104395.2 of Macrobrachium nipponense. NCBI lineage: Eukaryota > Metazoa > Arthropoda > Malacostraca > Decapoda > Palaemonidae > Macrobrachium > Macrobrachium nipponense. The sequence continues at coordinate 21,952,281 of NC_061103.1, forward strand.
GGCTTTATTAGCCAATCGTCCAGATATAACGAGTCCTGATCCCTTCCATATGTAGCCAAATAAAGATACATCTTCATGATGTCCGTAAATACTTGAGGGGCAGTCGAAAGTCCGAAGCACATCAGCTCGGAACTGGAAACACTTCCCTTGGAACATGAACCTAGAAACTTCCTTGCTGCCGATGATGGCACATGAAATACGCATCCTGAAGGTCCAGGACACCATTCAGTCCCCTGGACGAAGAGCAGAAGAACCTAGCAGGAAGACGTCTCCATTGAAAATTCTTCTTCAAGACAAAGAAATTCAGGGGCACTGACGTCTAGAATGGTCTCCATCCGCCCCGAGCTTTCGGTACCAAGAATAGCGATTGTAGAATTCCTGGAGACTGGAGAATCTTGAACCATTTCTACCGCTTCTTGCGAAAATCATCTGTTCCACTGCCTTGCAACATAGCAATGTTTCGGGACGGATCCGAGTATCTTGCGGTTTCAATTCCTTGGAGTTGACGTCAAGGGAGGATTTTCCCTGAAGGGGATGCAAGTATCTTTAAGGATAGAGAGAGGGACAGGAGTCGCCTCTTCTGCGCCCAGGACTTGGCAAGTGGAGTAGCTGGCGCCCACTACTTTCGTTTGGAGGACTTCCTGTCATCTAGACTTCACGAAGGGACCTTCTAGATGGTCTACTCTTTCTCTCTGGTCTTTTACCTCTAAGAGGGGCTCTAGAAGAGGGAGGGGCCCCTCGAAAGGGCTGAACAAAAGAGGGTCTCTCTTTCTTCTCTATATGGCACTGCCGCCTTAAACTCTTGCGAGGCGTGAGGAGATCTTGAAGTTGGCCTTCTCCGTAAGGATTTTCGAAACCTCTCTAACGTTCTCTTGTGGAAAAAGGTGCGGGGATAAAGGAGTCAAAAAGAAAGAGATGTCCTTTGCAAGGGTGATACTGCTCTTGCTAAGAAAGAGCTAAAGACAGATCTCTTCTTCAAAACTCCCGTCCCAAAAAGAGAGGCAACTTCCACAGAACCGTCCCATGACCCGCTCTGTCCCAGGCCAAGGCCAGGACGCTCGAACAGTCCTCCATGGAAACAAAGTCAGTGTCCTGAGCTCTCTTCCCTATGCTCCTAAAGCCCAGTCCATAAAGTTGAAGACATTCTAGGGTTTTAAAGAGGCCCTTTAAAAGGTGGTCCAGCCACACATGCCCCAAGTCGCCTTAGCGGGACAAGAACGACTTCCTCCAGCAGAGTACACTAAGGAAGCAAAATCCGCATCCGAGGAGAAGGCAGAACTAACCCATCGGCTCTTTGGTCTCGTACCACCTCCTTGTTTGCCTGTTAACTGGAAGGAGGGCAGGAAAAAACTGTCTTCTGGCCCGCTTCCCTTCTGGAAGTCAAACCACTCTGAAAAGTTTTTAACGCTTTTCATACAAAGAGCGGGGCGCATCTTAACGAAGGAAGACCGATTTGAGAGCTTAGTGCGCGACATCAACGATATGGTGAAGGAGAGGGTCCGCAGGCTGAAGGGAGTCTCACCGAACCCCTTTAGCAGTGCAAAAGAGAAAGTCTCTTGTAGTCCGAAAATGTACATCTACAGGCTCTTCGTCTTCCGTACCTGGTCCAACTGATCACAGGACCAAGGTGAGATCGTTTTGAGTGATCTGGCTTTCCCGGGAGAAGAACTCCTTTCCGAGAAGGGGAGGCGAACATTTCGCACTCCTATACGAAGAGAGTGAGGGGTTCCTTGTCTGTCTGAAACACTCTTGTGCCTACTAGACTCTGTTGTCTAGGTTTCGTCGGGGTTCGTGGCGGCTTGCTCTAGGCTCTGGCGTCCAGATGCAGGCGCTTGAAAAGATCCCGCGGTCCTGATTCCTGACGCTAACAGGCTCTTGGCGCCACTAAACACTTGACGACAAACGTACTCTGGCGGCCTGTTTTCTGGGTCACTAACTCTGGCGCCTGAATCCTGGACGCCCGCCTGACTCTTGGCGCCATGACTCACTGGCGCCCTGATTCATGGCGTCCTGGATCAATAGCGCCTGATTCCTGCCTTCTAGCAGAATCCTGACGTCCTGAATCCTGCGTTTCTTAGAGGTCTTGAAGCCCACTTCTTGCGTCTTGCCTGACTCTTTGCGCTTGTCTGGCTATGGTCCTGAAGACCCAAGGGGTTCCTGAGTACCGAAATGGTTTTCGGTTCCTTTGACCTCTTAAACCGACGAGACTTCTGCTCGATTCGCTGCGTCTGTAAGAGGCGTCGGGGAAGACAGCCTAGTAGGGCGTAAAGGGACTCTTCTCTACAGGGAAGAACAAACTCCTAATCCGACGAGTCTCTCGACGAAGGCGATAAACGCCTGGAAGGGATCGTGAGAGAGAGTTCTCTCCTATACGAAGAAGGACGAGTAGCGGAACTTCCTTAATCAGTGAGCGAGACATCCTTCCTCCTTGTAGATGTCCTTAGCAAAAAGAGACCTCACGAGCGAAGCTACTGCTCTTGCGATTCAACCAAAACTTGGTCGGATCTGAAGAGAGGCTCCTCTTGTTCTAGTCTTCTTAGGTCCCGAAAGGCCAATCCTCGGGCGAAAAACGCTATGGGCTGGAGTCAGCCGCGCTCCTTAGGCGCTTCCAGGCTCTCTTCAAAGGGCGCAGAAAGGAGGCGAACTCCATCCTCGTTTAGGAGAGGACGAGTCTGAGGCCGAAAAACATCCTAGGACGCCTTTTATGCTGGAATCCGAGGGTAAGCCTGGGGACTAACAACAGGATCATGCGAAGGGACCCGACCGTTGGGGATGTTCTGCATCCTCCCTGCGGCTTTCGACATTACTCCGCCCCTGGTCCTGGGAGTTTGGAAGAGGTCTAGGCTAGGAGCCAATGAGAACCGGTCAGATCGCCCCTCCACGCAATGGGGACACTGCACAAGGTCACTATTCACCACTCTTACCTTGGTTTAGAGCCGTAGTGAGCTTTTGGAAGTTTCTTAATGAAGGCTTTTTACATTTTCCCTCTCTGACGAAGAATCTTGGATTAGAACAGGGAGAAGTCAACTGAGGCTAAGGGAAAATTGTTAGATGGAGAGTTAATTTCCTTGTTTTAAGGAGCACGATCTACTAGAGTGACCTAAGCTTGAAAGCCTTTCTCACTCTATCTCTCTCAAGATCCTAACATATGATTATAATTCCTTCCATTCAAGCTCCGTATAGGTTCTCGCTTCCAACAGGTGTTAATAAAAGAACATTCATTCTCCTGCCATTAGCGCCAAATTACTATGAGGATCCAATGCGATTTAGGCAGCTTAAACCTTACAGTCTTCCCTACTGCAAAACTCTAACAATAGGTTGAGCCTTAGCGTCAGGACATCGTGAAAGTGTAGTCAAAACCAAAGTCTAAAAAAACAAGTCCACAATAAGCGTTATGCCAAAGGCCAGAGAAAAAAACGCAACAAGAATACGTCACCAAAAAAAACCAATCCAACTTCTCGGCAAACGAGTTGAAATCCAAGATGGAGGAACGAACAAATAGGTGTTGCCCGCTTCAAACTGACAGAGAAATATGGTCTTGAGAAAAAAAACAAAAACAAAACCAAAGGAATAGTTACAGACCCGCCCACCCAGCGGCAGGAATGGGGATAACCTGACCTACCTGTCGCGTGTGCCGCGAGTTTTGAAATCTGTCGGGGACGGACGAGTAGATAGCTAAGTAATATCTGCTGGGTAAGTTAATTGTACCAAAAACTAAAGGTTGGCCTTTCTTCCTTACACCATAATGGCCTCTGCGACTGTAGTTCATTAAAAACAGATTATGTACGCTACTGCTTCCCAGTATATCTTGCAAAGGATGTTAGGGAAGACACTGAATATATTATAGGGGTAGTTCCAAGTACTAAAGAAGAGGTAGCCAAACTGATAGTGACAGTTATAGAGATATAATACCTGTACATAATTTAGGCTGAAGGCCAAGAGCGGGACCTATGAGGTCATTCAACGCTGAAAGGAAAAACCGGAGAGGAAAAGGATACAAAGGTGTAACAGGAGGATTACCTTGCAATGCTGCACGTGGGAACAATTGGTGAGGGGGTGGAAAGTAAGATGGAAGAAATAATATGAAAGGTGTAACAGGAGGATTTTCTTACAGTTGCGCAGTGAAACAACTGTTAAAAGAGGGTGGAAAGATAAAAGAAATAATATGAAAGAAGGTACAGTAAAAGGAATGAAATGGTTGCAGCCAGGGCATGAAATGACACGTAAAGAACTTTAAGCAAGCCTATCAATGCACTGCACGTGAGGTTGCATTAACCCCTCCGGGTGATGGGATATATCTATCATTGGTGTGGTCAGAGAGAATAACTCCCACCCTGATCCCCAATTCACTATTCCTGGGGGGAGGACATTTGAGGGAAATAAGAACATTATAGTAAACATACAATGTCTCCAATTTTCCCATTCTTCCTGAGACCACATAAGTACTCGGTGGTTTATGTAAGCTGGTACTGCGAATGGCAGCTCTAATGTTAGATAAAGATAGACTGTTTCTCATGGGATCATTGACGAAGGATCAAAAATAGGTACAGTATCAGAAATGGATTCTAGGACAGACACTAGCGATGTGCTACAATAGACGAAGAAGGAAACCGGTTCATCAGTGCAGCCATAGATGTTAACAACATTATATTTATTGTGAAGAAATTCATATGGTTAAAGCAAATACTGAGGAGAAATGAGCAGTGGCTCTCGAACGTTCTGTTTTGTATTTTATTAGTATAAATATTTCATTTACAACAATTGAGGAGTTATTACCTTAGAGGTAAGGGATTTTATGAAGAATTATTAATAATATCAATATCTAATGATTTCCCATTAGAAACATTTACTATAAAGAGTTTAAAAAATATATGACTAATCCTTTAATTTTTAGTCCTCTGCAACCTACCTGTTTGGGGAATTGTTGTACGGGAATGTTTTATTGGAATGACGGCCCGCAGCCCTTCTTTCAATCTATTTAAAGCAGTTGTGTAATGTTCGCAGACTGATGGACTTGTCAACTTCCTTCAACTACACCCAGTGCATTCATCATATTTCTGTGGTGCAGCTATACAAAATAAAGATTGGATGTAATCACAAGCTTTAATCAGTACTTATACTACTACTATATCAGATATTCAATTTACATTGATATCATTGTATTATTTCATAGTGAGGGCATTTTTACTTACTTAGAAAATTACCCAACAGCTGTAAAGAATCCCTTAGCAGCCCTGAGGAGTATTGGGGCCGACCGTTCAATGATTCCAGAAGCAGCTGCAATAAATTTACATACTTGCATCACGGAGCTTTCTGGTTGATTGAGGCGAACATCAAGTTATCTTCAGATTTTGCCAGATTACTATGTCATGTATACTGTCAATTTTTATTGCGTGAATTAAGCTACCATTTAAAAAAGTAAATCTAAAAGAGCTAATGAAATTATATTGCTATATTGTAAAAATAAACTGGTTAAGTGATTCATAATTAAAATATTATATGGTGGCAACAATCTGTTACGATGTTCAACTTTTTTTTTTTTTCCAATGAAACTTTGTGAAGAACCAATGCCTTAATTAAACAAAGCTTTCCTAAATGAATTACCTCTTTGGCTTCTGTGAATTGTTCTTCTTTGAAGTAATGCATCCATAAGCAATTAGCTGGAGTGATGATTCCAATATTTGCATATTTTTCAACTAATGCAGATACTGGGGAAGAAAAATATTGGTTAAGACTTCATTTACTGATTTTCATAATTTATAATACTTCAGTACAAAAAATTGTTGACAATTCTTCCGTTTCCATTTCTGATTCATCACTGACAAGTGCCAACATGAATGATAAGAGCTTACAAATACGTAGTGTGAATGTGCATATACAAACACATACTAGCAGAATTAGAAACTATTAAACATGAAAGTAGTATATTTTTTTATTCTGGCATCTTTATTGAAAGACTTTCATAACAATAAGATAACAAAATGTCTAGCCTAAATTATTTTTTCTACACATATTAACTGTACTTGTCTTTGCAACTTATCACTATACCAAGTCCATCACATTGATATCCAAATTTTCTTGTCTAGTACTTTCAAATTTTCGGGTATACAACAGACAACACCTCGGTAAGGAACACTAATATTCTATCACAATACAGGAATAAGGTCAGGTTAGGCTGATACCAATGGGTTTATTTTCACCCACTACTACTGCACCTGTATTTGATATTTGCATTTTTATGAAAAAGTTTTACAAATAACCACATGAAAAGGATATTATATATAGTCTCACCTTTATATAATCTGAGGACTTATGAAAAAGCAATTGAAATAATCTGATGACTTATGAAAAAGCAATTGAAATGTCCTATCTAATGTCCATTCTATATTTAACAGACTTCTCAATGTTTCTTATGAATGTATTCACCCCATAGTTACATCCCACTTGATGTCCATTCTATATATCTCCCCAAGTGCCTAATTTCTAAAAATAATGAATACATTCATAAAGTAGGTTTATTCTTAGGTAATGGTACCTTTGAAGAGATTCACAAAGTAGGGTTATTCTTAGGCACTGGTACCTTTATAATGATATGCTGAAGTGAAATTTTGAAACACTTACGACTTTTTGTATTGTTTGATATGCTATGTACAAAACCTCTGCTATCAATTGTTGACAGTTTTGTAGATTTAATATTATTTGTTTGGAAGGATGTTACCTTTTACTTGAATGCTAGCTTTTGGTCAATAGTTTGTAACAAATTTGTATTTGTTCTACTGTTATGCATTATGTTAAGTGGTATTCAACCATACTTCCTATTTCTGTTATGCATTATGTTAAATGTTATTCAATCATACTTCCTATTTCTGAATATCAAGTTGATTATCTAAAACGGCAAACATTTGAATGCAGTTTGCCCATATGTGTCCTTAATGTTCTTGCTTTTACTTTTGCTCGTTTCCCCCTTCTGATTATTATTTTTTCATCACACAGCCTTGCTAGGCAGGTATCTCGGAATTTGGATTAGCACTAGCCAGCTCCTGAGGGTCAGAGCCTGATTCACTGTTTTTCTTAAGGTGGTCACACTTCTAATTACTCTGGCTGTTGGCAAGCAATACACTTTTCTAGAGTACACACAACTGAAGGTTTGACCATCCAAATCCTAGACAGGTTCCTCCTAGGGCCATACTTTTTCTTCCCTTGTCTCTTAACTTTTAGTTCCCATGGTATAGCTACATTTATGTAACATGCCTAAAGTTTCTTAATTTACTAATATTAGGACAATTTTCTAGTCTGTATCACATGTTTAGTCCTCACATAATAGTCTAAGAATTCATGTGCTTGAGTCAAGCCTACTGGCCTGAGTCATATGAACCTAGTTCAATAGCATGTATTTGCAAATTAGACTCTTCACAAAATTATACATAATTTTAGTGTTTTAAAGATACAGGTGGCATCTCACCGAAGATGGCAGTTGGCTCAGCAGTACTGGGTGTTCCCAAAAGTGGGTGGGTCCCTAATCACCTACACTAACGACCATGTACTTGATAAGAAATAGTTTTTGTAACAAAAAATGACAAGAAAATGCTGCTATGCAATGGCAACAATATGTACAGCAGACATCATAAAAAGACTAATGGATTTTCAATCTGTTGTAATTTCTTGAAAGCTAAGTGTGGCAGAATTTCATGAGACCCACTACAAGGCACGGTGCTGGGGGGAATGCAACGTATTTGCTAGAATTAAACATTGATCCTTACAATTCTGAGGTGCAATTCAATTCTAGGCCTATATTTTTGGGGTAAGTCAGACCCTAAAATTAATAGTTTCATCATAACTATTGGGGTAAGTCAGACCCTAAAATTAATAGTTTCATCATAACTATCTAACTACTATTACCAAACTTTCTGACTTTTAACACAGTTTTACTGTAGAACTGCTCCTTGAGAAACTTCTGCATTATCTCCCCTCTAGTATCAGACTTCAAGCACTTTATTGTACAAGGATAAATATTGTACTTCAAAAGGAATTATACTCCTATTCTTATTGCTAAAATCAAATTCATACACATACTTTAGCTATCAGTCACTGTGGTAAGAGAAAATCCAAACTATTTCATCTAACTGTGTATGGCTACAGAACATAAAATATCTTCTTTAACTCACCTTTGGGCAAAAGCTCTGCCTTGTGTTGAAGAATGCCCATTATACCACCAGCTGGGAATTTGGCCTTTATATTGACAACATTGACATCAGTTTTATCAGCTAAGGCAGATAATTCTTCAAGAAACTCCTCTGCACGTCCAGCATTCATGTAGGCATTACACAACCTATTATTGTATGACATGTTTCTCCTTTGGTTCTGTAAATATATTCCAAGTATAAATATACATCAGATCTATTTTTCACATTGGTTTTGTTAGATAATTTATAACAAGTAGTTAACCCAAAGGGATTTGTTCAAATTATGAAATCTTTAAACCCTGATTCTCAAATGATGGGTGATAATTGAATGGTAACTTGGAAGACATACATATGAACTGGACAGCAGATAACTAAAAACTATGAGTCTGGGTTCAATTACACCTCTGATTCTAATAATTAATACAGACTACCCCAGGATCTAATACATAAATGAAAAGTAATTGAAAATTATAACTTAAGCGTAATCTCCAGTACAATACTATGAAATCAATACAGTGCTAACCAAATAAGGTATCTGGTTAGCACTGTATTGAAAGATTAGACTAGGGAAATATTCAAAGACTGAGCATACGGAGCGAAGATTAACATTTACCAAAACCGTCTTCTAAAGGAGAGCACAAAAACGGTGCACACTACAGAAGAATACAGTTAAACCTGTATTAGAACTTAAAATTTTTAAGTTTAATGTCATGTTTTAATTTCTCGATGCGCTTATCCTGAACCAAATGAGTAGGAGGCGGAGCTACAAAGGAAGTCTCAATACTAGCACTACCAAAAAAGTGGCTTTATCTGTATGGTCTTGGCCTGCCACCTTGGTGGCTGCAAGTTTGATTCTTGGGCATTCCATTGAGGAGTTAGAGATGTGTATTTCTGGTGATAGAAGTTCACAATCGACGTGGCACGGAAGTCATGTCAAGCCGTTGGTCCCGTTGCTGAATAACCACTGGTTCCATGCAACATAAAAACAGACAAACTACCAAAATGCCTAGCCTGAGTAGGGATAGGTGCAGCTGAAGGGATACTAGGTAGGATAGAACTGAAAGGTTGATTTTGCAATCTATACGCTTCCCTTCTGACATATTCAGGCATAAAATCCTCTGAACAATCCCCTACATTCCTCACATCTAGTTCCAAGACCACACACTTTACCCTTCAGCCAGTACAAACCGAATGGTGACCTACTTCAAATTTCAACATCCTGCTTACACCAAAAATCACAATTTTTGAAAGAAAATTGTATTTTTCCTAACTATACAAACTTCAGGTCCTTTACATAATTAATTACTTTTGGCGTAGCTGGAATTACGGCCGTTAAATTCTTGAACAAGGTGGTTAGGCAGTAACTACCATGTGGCAAGCGGATAGGCTAGCCTGCCTGGATGTAAACACTTCACTTTGCCTTTCCACCCTGGTTCAGATTGAGGGGTGGCATGAGGTGGGCATATATGTAAAGGTCCTCAGGTTTGTATAGTTAGGAAGTGTACAATTTACTTTCAAAAATTGTGATTTGTTCCTACACGATATACAAACCCTCAGTCCTTTACATAAGGAAGACTCACTGATTGGTGGGAGGAATATGAGTGAGTCTCTTGAACTGACTGGAGTTCTACACACCTAGGCTACTCCCCCTGGTCATAAGAGCAAGGAGGAGTGTCCTGCTTCTGACAACTTGATCGGAGTATAGGAGCTGCATGATTAAGAGTCAGACTTCTGGGCCTTTTCGAAACGAGTGAGTAATCGTAACTCATCCGAAAATGGGCTGTGAAGAATATTTAGAGTCGGAGGCATTAATGCAAAGTTCTGGGAAGGGTTTGCATTATTGCCAGTCTCCTTCCTCCCCTTGGTAGAGGTAGGGGTGGGATTGCTTCTATGATTCTAATAAGAAACATAAAAAGGATGCTCTATGTGTAAACTTACCATATCAATCGCCCGACCTGCCAGTGTAAGTTCAATTCCTATCCTCAACCCGAAGGAAGAGGAGTGGAAGGACGAGGTGGAGAGCCCAGTCAGTCTCGCATCCTTCTTACCTCTAGAGCTGCACATCATAGGCGAGATGCAACTTGTCCTGTTGAAGGAGCTGGGTAAGCAAACACAACCTGCAAGCATCCACCACCGGTCCAAGGAAATGACGTTTGACAAGTACCCATCTACTGGACTATCCAACTGCAGAGAAGTCTCTCACTGTCTCGTAATATTTGGAGAAAGATGTGTCATCAGACACTTCTGCAATGGCAGTCTGCAGCGGATAAAGACACGACACTCCATAGTGGATGTCGATCCTTATGGGTACAGTAGCACGCCAATAGGACATAGTAATGACTGATCTGGATCAACCAATACAAATAGGACATAGTAATGACTGATCTGGATCAACCAATACAAAGTCCACAGCGTAGCTCATGACGATCTTGGAATCTTCAACAGCTGCTGACTGACTGTGCTCAGTGTGACCTGTCATGCATAGGAGACATAGTCACATGACAATCTCCTTTTGAAGGGTTATGCCGAGAACAACCATACAAATCGTCTATCTTGTTCGCCACCAATGTTGGGAGATGAGATGATGATTCTCTCAAAGCATGCACCCATCAGACGATAGTCAATTGCCTTCTAGAGACTGAGGTCCCTGATGGCAAGACAGAAGTTCTCATAGTAGTTGAATCTCAACTAAGGAGAAACATTACTATATGCTAGTGAAAGACTAAGGTGAATGCGGACCTGTCTTCACAGTTGAATCGAGAGAAGTTCTCTCTCAAGATTCTGAACACAGAAAAAGTCCCGTCAATGACACCAACCAGTAAAGACGGCTTTACTTCCTGTTGTTTTACATAGAACTGAAAACACTAAACTGCTATTACATTGCTGTTTGGCGAGAAGTCAGAGTTTGCAATGAAAGCAGAGCGTCTTCCAGTAATGACAACAGAGATTGTACTGCCTGAAGAACCACTTCTCATGGGCTGGATCAGGGAGGACATTTCTATTTACTTTGGAAGCAGAGCTGGCAGGGTGGGGAACAGGCGAAGTCTTCCGTTATTCATCTACAATTCGGGGTGAACAAAATAATTGCACACCTACGAATTAAGAGATGTATTTAGAAGACAAACTCAGATTGTCTGAAGAAAATAATTCCGAGTCATTGCAGTGGCAGGTGTGATGAAGCGGAAGACTAGGCTACAGACTTCTGTTCCCGCAAGGTAAACAGAAAGATGATAACGAGTCTAGTGAGATATCTCTGTCTGAAAATTCTTGCGACGGCAAAAGGTGATGCAGGAGAGATGGTCATACACGTATGCGCGAATTCCAGCAAACCAGAGACTTAAGTCTGTGATTGCTGGGTAGATTCTAATCGGTAGTCAATCATCGCAGAGGAGGAGAGACAATACCCGACCGAACTATCTCGGAGAGCCAGCCGTACTGGAAGTGGCTGGCAGTGCCATACACCGTTAGCTCTCGCTAACTTGTCATCCTGAGTTGCCAGGTATTCCATTCCATGAAGGAATGGGTTCAGCTATAACCATCGAGTGCAAGAAAAATATGGTCAAGCATTTGCATTTTAACTGAAATGCGAGTGATATCCGGTCTGGTGAGTCACCTGAGCGACTCTTACTATCCTTCCGCTCCATGCCTGGGTCCTGACTGTGAGCGTACTCGGCCATCTGGACCTTGGCTGCACGGTCACCTGTACACTTGATGACACTCGCGAGCGGCTGAGACGGTTCCCGGTCCGGAGCTGGAACCTACGGAGCCGGGAGCAGAGGTACCAGTGGTGGCTGGTACCTCCATGGTCCCCGTCGTCTTCTTCCCTGAGGAAGGAGATACGGGCCCCGTTCCCGGAGGACCAGCGGAAAACCAACCTGTTTCACCGGAGCAAGACAGACCCTTAGAAGTCCCTGTGCAAGATTTCTTGGGGGGGAGGAGGAGGAGGCCACCTTCTTCTTCCTCGGTTGGGGGCCTTGGAAGTCGAAGGGGAAGAGGCAGCAGAAGCACACGACGACGATGAAGATGACGACGACACCTTTCCTCTTCTTCGCCAACTTCCTCAGGGTGGCAGATGGTTCTCCATCCAGGAAGAGGGTGTGGCAGCTGCCAAAGCCAGCAGGCCCCAGCGCGACCTGGGAAGGAGGACCTGACGGAGCAGCAGTGGAGAGAATGCTTCCTCGAGGAGGGTTACGAAATTCTCTCACATGGCAGGCGAAGCGTCTGCCACGACCGAGGCTGGTCGGTCGCACGAACGTGACCGTCGTCTGGGTGGGGCTGAGCATGCACCTGACTGGAGAGAGCCTATACCGTCCTCCAACTCATCCAAATCCTCGTCAAGGGCGAAACCTCTCAAGAGGACTGGATGGGGAGCCTCCACCGTCTCTGCTGTGGACGGTCCCACGGGACCGTCACGTCAACCCTGGGAACAGAGCAATCACCAAGACAAGTGATCAACGACAAGGCGCGAGTCACCTGAGCGACTCGCTCCTTTCTTCCACCCTGTGCCCGAGTCATGACGGTGAGCGGACTCAGCGTCAACGACTCTGGTTGCATGCGAATCCGAAGATTACGTACACTCGGGGACTCGCGAAGCGAGTGCCCGACACGAGCTAATCTTAGATGCAGAACCTCTGGGACTAGCAGCAGAAGTGCGAACCCGAAGTTTGCGCTTCTATGGCTCCTGACACGCTAGACCCTGGGGACAGCATGACGGTTCCCATTCCTGAAGGAACGGGAGAGCCAGCGGAAGACCCAACCGCCACCTCAGTGAGAAGACAGACCCTTAGAAGTCCCTGTGCGAGATTTCTTAAGGGGGGAGACAACCTTCTCCTTCTGCGGCAAAGAGCCTTTAGGAGTTGAAGGGGTGGAGACTGATGAAAATATGATCATCTCGAAGAGGAGGATAACGACACTTGATGAGCTCTCTTCCTCTTTGATTCCTCCAAATTCTGACACACTTCTACCATCAGGAATAGATAAACATCACAGGGCAGCGCGAAAGCTTCGTCCAGTGATGTAACTCCAGGGTAGTAGTGGTAAATGAATATGATTATCAGCAGGGGATCAGTACACACACTCGAGGATCAGTATCACAACATGCTTAGAGTCACAGGTACAATTCCAAGGTTAGGATAACCAATACGAAGAGCTATCCAACCAAATACTGCTATAAACACAATCACCACTGTTAGTCTGTAAAATAAAGAAAAAATGATTTAAAGTAATAAGGATACTCCTCTCGCATCCAAGGGCACCGCCCTCCGAAGTGAGAGGAGATCCCCCAAACACCAATAGTAAGTGAAAGGATGAGTGGGGAAGAGAAATTACCATAAAAAATAAAACAAAGGACAAACCTCTGAAGTTCCCCTCAGTAATTCCCAAGTGTAAGCGTGAATTTCGGATGAATAAGTCTTGTTACAGGATCAATATCACTCACGTTAAATACATGTCTCGTCCTCAAGTTAAATACATATCTCGTCCTCACGTTAAAGGGCAAAAGAATATAAATAATAAAGAATTTGGCATACCTTTGCCGCCGACTCTTACCACAAAGTAGAAAGGCAGCTATAAAGGCTATCACAAAAAGTGGGTTGTATATTAAATGAATTGATTGAATTTAATATTAATATCAAACACTGTATATACATATTTATTTTAAAAAAATAAACCAGAAAGATCCCACTGGGAAAATGATCAATAACCAGTCAGCAAGAGCTCACAAACACACGTCTTCATCGGAAGACGGCCGAAGGCAAAGTGGAGTGTTTGCATCCTGGTAGGCTGGCATACCCGCCTGCCACATGGTAGTTAATGCCTAACCACCTTGTTCAAGAATTTAACGGCCGTAATTCCAGCTACACCGAAAGTAATTCCTTATGTAAAGGACTGAGGGTTTGTATATCGTGTAGGAACAATCATTCTTACATAGCCTGATGTTATTGGTTTTTGCTTCTGGTGGAAGACATCATGGGAAAATGAAATGACAATACCGTAAACAGGTACAAAACAGCCCAACTTCATAGAATACCAACTGTCTAAGTGAAACAGCGGCAAGGAGAATTCTGACAGAGTTAAAACATTCGAAACACACTTGGTGAACAGGTGAACTAAACAGGCATCCAGGCAGCCATTCATTTTTTTTTAATGCTGACTCACGTAATCGGCACGGAGATATATAAGCTAAATTTAACAATAGGTAAAATTCATCTTTAATAATTGGTGTATGCGAGCTTACAGCAGGGATTTATCACGAATCAGGTAATTTTTCAATGATAAAGTTCTCATTTTTGTGGCAATACCAAAATTGCCACTGCCTTTGTTAATGTTATGTACCATAATCATTTGTCAATTTTAATAATATATGTCCTTTTAGTAATAAAAGTACCAATGAGTACTGATCACAAATCCTCAGTGTCCTGATTTAAGACATCAAGAAGAAAACTACCAAGGAAATAAGAGCATGGAGAGTCTAAAAGGTCCCAGATCTGAGGTCCATGAACAAGTTGCACTTGCCAAAGGGTGAACAGGAGAAAATGGATTGATGCAAAGAAATGAGAAAGATACATACCCAAGATACCACATTGAAAAATAAAAGTAAACCTTGATGGACAGTGAAGGAGGTCCGTGCATGAACAGTAGGGGATCTTTCTCTTCTCAAGATCTATCAAGGTGTGGCTTTGAGATGTTTGCATGGAATAAAGCTTTTTATAATTATGGGTTTGCATGAACGAAGTTTCACTTTATAAAATATGTTCATACTAAAGTAGAAAAATGACAAATTTTTAACCAATTTGTATTTTTCATAATTTACAAACCTGAGCTCTTGACATTAGGATAAATACTCAGCGCCAGCTGGAAACCGGTAAAGTTTAAAATAATTGTGTATGCAAGGGACTAATGGCATCTGTGCTTGGTCACGAGACATGCGGAGCCACCCACATAACCCTCATTAACTTGTGACCCTGTTAGTTATTCTTCCAACCCAGGTTAGTTGATAGAGGGGTGGTTAGAGGTGGGCCTTTGTATGTTAAGACCTCAGGTTTGTAAGTTATGAAAAATACAAATTGGTTAAAAATTTGTCATTTGTTCATATACGAAACAAACCTTCGGTCTTAACATTAGGATAGACTTACTCTTGGTGGGAGGTAAGTACTATAACCAACTGGGAGTTTGCCACCTTTGATCAGTTTTCTGAATACCAGAATTCTACGAAACAACTGACCAGTATTTCCGAATCTAAGACATATATGAATATCATAGAGTCAGACTTCTGGGTTTTACACAATGGTATAGTTCATTGCGTCCAAGGAAGATAAGAAGACATGTTCTCCTAACAAACCAATTCATCCACTCATGTAGGTTTGTTATCATTCCTCTCTCTGCTTCTTGTGACATCCAGGAAGTCTCGCAGCATGAGATGGCTTCATGTTCACATACCCGGGAATTCCAAGCAACAAATTGAAAACAACAGGGGGCAAACTAAACCGGCTTTAAAAGGACGGAGCAAAGCACGTCCTCACTTAAAAGGCGGTAAGAAAATAACTAGCGGGGTCACGACTTAATCAGGGGTATGTGGGTGGCTCCACATGTCTCATGACCAAGCACAGATGCCAATAGTCCCTTGCGTACACAATTATTTTAAACTTTACCGGTTTCCAGCTGGGGCTGAGTATTTACCCTAATGTTAAGACCGAAGGTTTGTTTCATATATGAACAAATGAAGTTTCATATTCCTAACTTTCACAGCTGCACTGACTGCATACAAAAATCCTTATGGAAGGTTATTTCAACCACATTACAACCTCTGCATAAAACCATCTGACTAATTAACTAACCTTCCATTCCAAATGTGGTAGCTGAAATACTTTTCTACCCAACACAAAAATTACAATTCTGACAAGTGGCAATGTATCCCTTTCATATATGTATTAAGAGGATTTTAAATTATCATAAAGAAGATAAGAACACTGAGTCACATTTCTAAACTGATGGGGTCACCAAAATTTTTTTTAAAGGTGAAAAGGTAAGTGAAGGACAACTAAAAAGAAGTTAAGACACTGCACTTTCTCTCTCTGGTAACATCTTTGCAGACCATCAAGTGATCCCTCCTGACAGTTACAAACAGAAAAGCCATTGGTTATCCTCTTACCTCATCAAGGTACTGGTCAAAGAAACTAACTGAATCAACATCTCCTGCAGCACTTAGTTTGTTTAGAAGGTATTTCATGACTCTTGCCAGCGGGAGTTGTCCAGCAACTGCCATCTCTCTTGCTAGTTTAGTAGCTTCTGACAATCTTGATTCTTGAAGGAAACCCTCAATTAACTTGGACTCATTAGTGACTGATAACTTTGTACCAGATCTTTCTAGTCTGAAAATAAGAAAAAATTAAGATTTTTCTGAATTCTGCCTCTCGGAGAAGATAAAATACATGTAACAGCACACAATACATGTATTGAACACTATACTTCCCTGCATCAAAAATGCTATTCTTTTTTTGGAAACAGTCTCATAAATTCATCCTGCATGTGGCTTTTGAATGAAGTGTGTGTAAACTATACTTTGTTACAACAGCATATAAGAGAAGTATCATACACCAATGTGTATAGTCACAAGATTCATTCTTGTACTGGCAGACTATGATAGATGAATTAAGGGATGAGTAGTAATTTAAATGTTGTATATCAATGTTACTGGCACTTTTACTCTCCTTAACCAACCCTGACTTTAAGGTAAAATTACAAACAAAGTAAAACAGTGGTAATTTAAAAGGGTTCATCGGTAAATCTTATTATAGCAAGTCTAATATAATGAAATGTATTGCATCATGATAATCTTTTTTTTTAATGATAATAATGAGCAAAATCTTTCAGGTTTTGAAGATTAAAATGTTTTTTTATTTGTAATCTCTGTATTATGTAGATTTCAATCTATATACATTTACATCCAATGCTGCCAAACCTTCAAATAAAGTACCAGCTGATAACCCCAACCATTTGTGTGCTTGGTAATCTGTTCATATTTAAAAAAAAAAGTTTTTTGTTATGTCAACGTCAGAAAAGATTCTTAAAAATGAAAATTAAAGAACTTGAAAAACAAAAAACCAAGTATTTTTAAAATAAATGAATTAAAAAAATTACAATTAATATGCTGTACCAGCTAAAGCCATAGCACTCTGGTGTACAGAGATAGTTAAATAAGCACAGATCAACCAAAAAAGTTATCAATTCATAATATTATCAACATGCAGTCATCTGGGAAGTTACTTGAACAGTTGCCATTGTGATCTACAGCAGCAGTTGCCACATCATGATCTACACGCACTCCTTCTACTTCGGGAATGGATCCACGAAACTCTGCTCTCTTTGAACGACCTTTTCATACTGTTGTGCCCCTCACTGGAGCAGTCCAATCAGAGGCCTGATGGCTTTGGAAGTCATTGCTGCCCTACCTCCTAATATACAACAGAGGATGACTGATAAGTTCTCACTGCTGTAGAGGTTGGAATGATAGCTCTTCAAAGGTGGGAACAAATGGGGAGAAGGGTGCAAATGCCATGGGTGCCAAAGCAAAGAACATTACTTTGGATAAAATGGGGTGTGACCAATGCAGGTGGGATTGGTAGTACAGGACCACTAGTTCAGGTAAAATGGTACATCAAGAATTGGGCATACATGGCCAATACTTATCCGCCCTCTACTTGCTGGGAACAAAGGAGAGTGCAAATTATTCATAAAATTACCCAAGGCCCCCCCTGACGTTTCCGATACAGAACCGCTAGGAGAAACCGAAGGGGTATGAGACAATTCAAAAGCAGGTGGAGAAACATATGGAGCAGCCTGGTTTATTACCGATACAAAAGAAGCCGGTAAGGTTTGGTCATCCAACGATGGCGTCACCCCCTTCCTTTTGTATTGGCTTTTCCCATAGAACTTCTTCCACTGTTCCACCGACCAACCGCGACAAACAGAACACGGATTAGTAACCGTACATACGTTTTCCCTGCACCTACTACACGTTGGATGAGGATCCGTCGACACCGAAGTTAGGAACCTAGAACATGGAAAGCCACTGACTCCTGGGCATTTCCTTTGTCTCCTCTTCGAAACGGTAGACAATCCCGATGTTGAGGCAAAATTCTCCATCATACCACGTATACACTCTTACCACACACTGATCACACTTGGAGAAAGAAAAGGAATGAAAAATAAAAAATGAAATGGATAAAGAACGGGCAAACTGAAAAACCGGCTTTAAATGAGATAGACAGTAACACGTCTTATCTTAAAGGCGGTAGGAAAATAACTGATGGGTCACAGGTAGCCGTGGGCATTCTGGGTATACATGCCCCGTGACCTGGTATAGATGCCATTAGTCCCTGGATCTCACAAGTGTAATTTTAATTCTACCGGTTTCCAGCTTGGCGCTAGTAAATCCTAATGTTAAGACCTCAGGTTTGTTTCGTGTATGAACAATTATGGCTTACTGTGTCCTAGGAAAAGTGATTGCTTGGCGATCGTTCGGTACTCGTAAGTGCTGAATGTAAACAACCGGTTGGAAGTTTTTTTTTTTTTTTTTGTATTATAGTTAATGATTAATTAACAATTATTTGAAATGAGTAAATACTGATTATTTATACATTTTATTGGCATCTTCTAAGTTTTTAGCTTCTTAGGTTTAGATGTCAGAATCATAGACTAGGCTACAGTAGCAACTGCTAACATGGGCTAGGCTTATTGCTAAGGGACATATTCTAAAGTCCTAATATATGCAGTAAAAATGGGGTTGAACATTACATGCAGTTGAATATTACTCAAGTACATACAGTATTTTGCCTTTTTGGAGTCATATTTCTTCTGTCGGATCGGCGTCGTAACCCTAGAACATGTGTTGTAAGCCTGGAAATATAATTTACTGGGGTGTTTTTGTAGGGCTTGGAACGGATTAGGCATTTTACATGTAAAATGCAGTTCAAGATACGAAAAGCTCATAATACGAAGGCTGCCTCAGAACGGATAATTTCGTATGTCGAGGTACCACTGTATTGTTGATAATGAAAACCAAAACATTCCAAAATGAGAACTTGCCTTCTTTTTTCTTGTAATGCGGCATTCAAGTCTTTATCTCCGAGAGCCTGCTTGTAAGTGGATGTGGAGCTGACCACAGGTTCTGTTGCTGGAGCTGGAACAGGTGCTTTTGTTGGTGCAGCACTGGCTGGAGGAGCAGCAGGTATCACAAAAGGTACTTCCCGTTCATGTTTGGTCAACAACTGCCCTAACTCCCAGAGAAAAGACTCACTAGGCTCGATATTCTCCTCTTGCATAGTTGTCCACACACCAAGGGCTTTGTCACAATCATTTTTACGCCCTGATAAAATAAAAGTTAATGGTAAGAATTTCAAAACATATATGAGAGAAAGAGAAGGGGAAATTAAGAAAAGGTCAGGGAAAACAAAATGAGTTGAAAACAGAATCGGAATCCCATCACAATAAATGAAAAAGATAAAATATTCTAGATGTCAAAGTAGCCCAGGAAAGATGAAAAATATGTAAAAGGTGCAGTTTATAAAAGATGAAAATAGAGAAGTTCAGTTGAGTATAGAGACATTGGACCACTAAAAAATTTTAAATGAACTGGAGAAAGTGAAAATAATAATGGGACCAATCAAAAAGATAACAGCTAAAGAGTTTAAAGGTCTCAGGATGATGAAAACTACTAGAACAGAAGCTGTAAGACAGAAGTGATTGGTCCAGAAAAGCCTTTCAGCAGTGGTATACAAAGGAAAAGGGCATGCTCTGCAGATTGGGAAGTGAAGAGAAATAAGACTATGTACTTCAGAATATAATGGAGAAGGTGCTGGTGCAAAGACTGGTAGATACATTAGAATCATTAGGGTTCGTATGGCTTCATGATAAAGATCAAAAGAAGTAGCCTTTAAAATGAGATAAATACAAGAAAACTACTGTGCAAAGAGGTGGAGATTATAATGCACATTTGTGTATCTTGAAGACATGTTGGAATACAGAGAAAAGTAAAGAAATAGCCATTGCAAAGGTAGAAGGACACCAGATCAACTGATTAAGCAAGAGATGTTAATATACTATAACAATGAATCTAGATTTAAGATAAGAGGCTGGTGTATCAGAATTTGAGGAAGAGGTGGTGCATGGAACAAAGTGGAGAAGACTGAAAACAAACAAAAGCAAAAGATAGTTTATAGTGGATGGAAAGAAAGCAAAGGAAAAAAAATCATAGGACAGAGAAGAATGGTGAGAACTCACTCCATGTCTAACCCCTTAATGAAAAAAGGCTGACAAAACATTTGTTGATAACTATATAAAATGAAAGCAAAGAAACATTCAAGTATGACAAAGAGAGACAGCGAGAGAGAGTATGGAATTTCGGCCAAAGGCCAAGCACTGGGACCTATGAGGTCATTCAATGCTTAACTGAAATTGACAGTAAAAGGATTTGCCAGGTGTATCAAGAGAACCTTGCATTTGCACTATGAATCCACTGTTAGCAGAGCTTGGAAAATAAGATTTAAGAAAAAGAATAAGAATGGAGGTACAGTAAAAGGAATAGAAGGGGTTGCAGCTAGGGGTTAAAGGGATGCTACAAAGAACCTTTAGTAATGCCTACAGTGCACCGAATCTGGTGCACAAGACAGTAGTAGCCCCTACCAACAGAATTTGAATACTTACTGTAACCTTCAAAAAGGTACATAAACATCCTGTTTCGATCAATGTCGAAGACATCTTTTGTTATTGCCACAAGCTGCTCCAGTTCAGTTAACCTGTTTTCCTCCAGAAGCCTCTTGCAACGGTTTTCTAGTCTTTGATGGCGAGCTCTTAGTCCAGGTGTCTATGAAACAAAATTTTATCAACATTAAATAAATAAACTTGCCTTTAAATTACTGTATCATGGTCTGTAACTAGCCTAAAAATTTGAGATATTCTTGAAAATTCTCTTGAAACTAAAGGGAAAAAACTGTTTTAAACTTACATTAGCTTTCCTACTCCACAACTCTGCAGCTAGTATATGTACATCTCTAAAAGACATGACCTTAGCTTTTGAAGCCATTACTGCCTTTAATGTATTTCAGCAGCTGTTGCCATATGTGGTTAGTTAACTGGTAATAAATCACTTGTTACCTTCCTTGTATTTCAATGTATAGCCTGGAATAACTGACGACTGCCTACAAAGCAAGACTCACACTGAACCCTAGGTGTATACAATAATTGCTTGGAGGAAGAAGTTGGAGTCACACATTAAGCAAGGAAAATATTAGACAAATATTTGTTTATATATTTTAAAGGGATGATGAGTTATTTAGCTACTGCTAAGAGATAATGCTTTTGTAAATTGGAATTTTCACTAATCTGGACTCCTTAGGTTCCCAGTGGTGTTGGATATGTAAAGCTCTACTTGTATGGTCAATACCTTTTGTATAGCCAATACTCTCAACATGAAAACTAACTGTACAGCAGAATTTAAAACTCACCTCTAAAATTTTCTTGGCCTGTCTGACTTTGCCACACTCAATGAATGCAAATACCAGGTCATACAAACTATTCATCTCACCATGAATAGAAATGGATAGATCCATAATCTTTTGAAGCCTGAAAATAAATATTGTAATTTTAATATTAATAAAACAATTTCCCCTCCAAAAACTTCAAGTTTAGTGAATGACCTTCTTTGTTGCTCTTCCCAACCAAAACATGGTCTAGGATTATAATAATTTTTTCTGCTTATCACTATGTTATTATCTATATTCAAGGATTGAATTACGTTCTCCATATTATCCAACTTTCATATAAGATAATCTTCAAGTAAAGAATTCTAATCAGGCCAAGATGCATATGAGAAATATGTGATGCTAGTACATCTACCTATCACTCAAAATACATAGCTATAAGGCAATAACTCATGTGTTGCAATACTGGGTATTCTTATTCTGGTAATTTCAAGATACCTTACATAAACTTCAAAGAAACTGAAATCGAAACATAGGTTGTTCACTACTGCAAGTCTGGCATTTTCTTTTTTTAAACATAAAAAAACTTTACAGTTTTATTAACATCAACTATTCTTAGAATGAAATGTAGCAAAAGAACTTGAAAAAACAAACTTTAAAGCAACTGAAATAAACACTATCATTTGAATTCAAGCTGAACTCAATAAAAACTTAATATATCCCGGATAAATGGCACAGGACATACCCAATAATAAAATCAGTGTAGCACATCATCACAAGATTACCCAGAACATGGGAATTAATCCACCAGAGAGAGAGAGAGAGAGAGAGAGAGAGAGAGAGAGAGAGAGAGAGAGAGAGAGAGATGAGAGAGAGAGAGAGAGAGAGAGAGAGAGAGAGAGAGAGAGAGAGGGGGGGGCACAAAATTAAATTTCACCTATTGACAGCATCATATCAGAAGAAGCCTGTTCTACAGGGGCTACATGAACACTGAATACAAGACAGGTGAGCAACTCAACTCTGAAGAACATCATCTACTCCCACATAAAACCAGTACCTAGGTAAGAGAGAGAGAGAGAGAGAGAGAGAGAGAGAGAGAGAGAGAGAGAGAGAGAGAGAGAGAGAGAGAGAGAGAGAGAGAAAGTTGACCTTATGCTCTACTGTATGGATCAGAAGACTGCCCAGTACCTCATGATGAACAGATACCAGTATCTCACAGCCTGAGAAGAGCCCTTATTAGGTTCTGAGGTCTGGATAAACTAATCCTTTATAATAATAAAACCTCATGATAAACAGCCCCTTTGCTGGCAATGATTCTATGAGAAGTAGCTGACTAAATATCTGCCCCGAGAATGGAGGCTGTCATTCTCACATTGGTATGACTACTACTCACTTCTCCAAGAGGATCACCCTCCATCTTTCACAAAGGGTCAGCCTACCAACACAAGGGAACATGGCAATGTCCTCCTCCCACCTAGCAATCCTCTCTGCTTCAAAACAAACACCAGTAATAGTATGATACACAAAATCCTGGATGGCAATGTCAACCACTGGCACCTCCTATGAGGAAGCCCTTGCCATCCTCCAATGGAAACCGTCACTGAACGTGACCCAGGAGACCCTTCTCCTTGTCACAGTTGGGAGAATAGTAAGGAGTTTCCCGGGAAAAACCCTTCAGCCGCATGCTGAATATTTTCCTAGATTAACATTTTCTATAAGCAAGTCATACTATCTACCCACCTGTTCATGTTCCTTGGTTCCAGTATAATCCAGCTTAAGACTTTGAACACCACCACAGCAAGATTTACAACCCACTAATTCCTATAAGTCGGAGAGCTCTCCCCTAACAAAACAAAACACTAAATCAGTCTCACTGGCTTTCTCCATTCTGTTTGTTTTCATTTCCAAGTTTCCATTTCTAGCCCGTCAAAACACAACTTAAATACATGAAGACATTTTGTTTCCCATAAATTAAACAATGCCCACATTTCACCAATACAGAAAATAAAACTAAAATAATATGGACTAAACTGATATCTAATCATCTGCTGCTTCATGCAGCACACCCTGCAGCCAAAACTCCTGGGACAGGGCACCAACCAACCAGTTCCTTTGATGCTTGGCCAGGCTCTCCTAAAGGAATCATTCTGCTCCCATCCAATAGGATTAGTGGCAGTCCCCCGCCCCTCCCTTTTTTTTGGTTTGATTGAACCTTCCACCTGTAAGTTATTAAAACAGTAGCTAATTGTATTTTAATGCATTTAATTCTTTTGATGATAAGTTTACTTCAATGGACATAAATTATTCAAATTCTTTCTCAGCTTCCACGTTTTCCAGTGTTAACAGCAAAAGCATCTTTTATCCAAATTCAAAAATCCAAATAAAAAGCCTTAGAATCAGCAAAGCTTTACTGAATTTGTATTTTTCATAGCTAACAAAGCCTCTTGAAAGCAAAGATAAGCTGTGCAGTTGATTTCACCCAACGGTCCAAGTGAATATTCACACAGTAAGTCTTAGCAGTTTGGTTTCTTTCAGCTAAGATTTTAGAAACACTGTGACTGGGTCATTCAAGATAATCATTTAGGCTCAAGATTGATAGGTTCACTATAAACAAACCAAGTATTTCAAAGCTGGAAATCATGCTATTTCTGAGGTTTCCAGTATGAAAATGACTGACTTTGCAACAGCAGAGGTTCAGTAACATCTCTAAGGGAAAACTAGTTATACACCTAGAGTATTACAATAAGGTTTAATTATAAAATCCATTGAAATAACCCTTAAAAGCCAGACTAAAAAAATCAATATGCAGCACCCCAGGCCTGGTAAACTTTGAGGTTGGCCAATTAAGAAATAAACACACCAGTGGAAAGAGGAAGAAATGCAAAAACACAAGGTGCAAGGGAAAATACATATTAAAAAAAATTTTCCCTACCTTTTACGAGAAGTTGAAAATTACTATTTACAACACCTTGTGGGGTTTCTTTTACAAGACAATTGTAAATTTCACCAAGTTATACATGTTTTTTCTGATAATTTGATTTTTGCATTATACATGTCTTTTCTAATATTTCTTTGCAAAATTACAATTATAACTTGACATACTATCATCAACAATAAGAAATAAAACCAACAGCAACCCCTAGGTACATTTATGAGCAAATATATAAAAAGATGTCGTGTGTGTGAGAGAGGCAGTACATAATCCCTCAAGTCAAGATTACAACTCTCTCGTGAGCTGCCCACTTGGTTTTAACCAGTCTAAAAGTTTATGAGCTTGAAGAGAACCATTACAATAGTCACTTTTATTTATAGAAAAAATCTAGAAGGCTTTTCATTTATGCCAATGCATCTCCTTCATGCCATTGAAAACTAAGTGAAAAAATACTTTGTACAATAACATTCATCAAAATTCTACATAAAAATATAAACTATGGTCAAACAGAATTACTACCAATATCTGTATTTTTACTTACTTTTCAGTATCCTCCAGTTTTATACATGCCAATGTCAATTCATGTTTCACTGCAGTAATTTTGTATTCTTTGCAGACTTTTTCAAAAGCATCCATAGCAGCAGGCAAGTCATCACTGGAAAGAAAAATGAATAATACTTGAAAAGTCACTCCAAGAACTGCCAGCCATGCTTTTATAAATCAAGTTACCTCATCTTCTAGATATATCTGAATGATATATCTCAAGTTCCTTGTTGTATCTTGTTGAGAACAGATCTATCACTGGCCCTTCCCACAAGACAAACGTTCTGTCCGCCACTTCCCAATGTAAAGACCTGTTCCCAGAATCTTGTCCTGGCAGCTCAGCTTGTCTGCTTATTACACCCCTTTTCCCCAGAATATGTCTGGCCTTGACGTCTACAAGTTTTTCACATCCCACTAATGCAGTTGAACTATTATGAGATGTAATTGTCAAGATACCAGGCCCCCTGCTGTTTAACATATGCCACAACTGTAGTGTTGTCTGACATCAATACCACAGAATGTCCCTCTGCCTTCTGAAACTCCTGCAGAGCTAGGAATGCTGCTTTTAGTTCCAGCACATTTTTATGGAGTTAATTGTCCTATCAACTCCATTTTCCCGAAATCACCAGATCCTCCATATGTGCGCCCACCCTTTGGCTGACACATCAGAAAACAGAAAAAGATCTGGAGAGGGTTGTTGAAGGGGTACCCGTACTGTTAGATTGTTGCCATCCATCCACCACAGTAGATCTTTTCTCACCTTTGTCGACAGTGGGATCTGCATGTACGGATGATCTACACTTTGTGACGAAAACTCCTTCATCCTCCATTGTAAAGGCCAAAGGTGTAACCTCCCGTGAGGAACCAGCTTCTCTAGTGAAAAGCAGGAAACAAAACTGGATTTAAAAGGACAGAGAGCAAAGCACATCCTCTCTTCAGGGCGGTAAGAAAGCAACTGACGCACTCACGATGCTGAAGGCATTGTGGGAGCTCCCACATAGCTCGTGATCAAGCACAGATGCCAATAATTCTTTGTGTACACAATTTCTATTAATTTTACAGGTTTTCCCGCTAGTGATTGAAGAATTTCAATGTTATATTTGTGTAATTCTATATAGTACAGTATATTGCCCCATTTTGTGCAGTGTACAGTACTGTACAGTGCAATCTACTGTTTATAGAGATACCAAAGTTGTTGTTTGGTGTTTATAAGCACATTTAATGTATAATGTTATGTAGTATTGACAAGGTAGGGGGAATTATGGTGCAAAGTGGCCGTTTTACTTCTATGTAAAGGTTTTTTTCATCAGGTCCAGAAATTTCCAATATCCAGCACAGTCTTGGATGTATTAATCTAAATAAAGGAGAAATTACTATAATGGCAAATTACCTAAGTAAATACCTAGAGTTCCTCACTGGACAAGTGGTTTGCATACTCGCCTATCAATTTGGTAGCCTGAGTTCACTCCCCACTCTGCTAAAGCAGACCGAGAGGAATTTATTTCTGATGATTAGGAATTCATGTATCGATAGGTGTTATGTGGTTCGGATCCCACAATCAGCTGTAGGTCCCATTGCTAAGTAACCAATTGGTTCCTAGCCATGTAAAAATTATAATCCTTCGGGCCAGCCCTAGGAGAGCTGTTAATCAGTTTAGTGGTTTGGTTACACTAAGATATACTGAACTTATTACCCAAGCACCAATATAAACCTACAAGATCTAAAACTTACTTGGCCAAGTGAACCTTAATTAGGGCTCCACAAGCTAAAGCAACAGGTTTCATGTAATTCTTTTCAATAAGCTTATCGAACAATTGTTGTATAACATCAGTGGTGACACCATCTTTCCCAATGGCATTATTGAGGAATGAACCACCCATGAATGCTCCAGTCGCATCATCAATCTCTTCACTGCTACTTTCTGGAGCATTGTTGTCTAACAACTTGAAAGTTTCTGCAATGATAAAATATATAAATTCCTTATAAAATAGATAAGATACAAAAATTAAGAAAATAAAATAATAGTGATTTAATGTGATGGCCATTCTATATGCAGAAAATCATAAGCAAAAATATTTACAACAAACACATTCACAGAAGGTAAATTCTAAGAAAAGACATTAAAAGATGGGAGAAAGATTGCCTTCTTTTAACAATTGTTAACATGACTTCTGCAACCATTTACAGCCTCATTTTTTCATCAAAGTCCTTAACTGTTAACTGTCTATAGCAAGGAATTAAATAAACTTGCCTTCAATCATTCCTTTTGAAATCATTGCACCAGCTAGCTTAAGAACCTTGGGAGGAATCATTTTTATATCTGGTTCCTTTTGTAGCAGGAACTCATAAATATTGAGGGCCTTTTCCAGTTGCCCATCATTAACATACATTTCAATAAGGAGAACATGTTGACCTGGGGTGATGGGATACTCTAATGCCTCCAATTTCTGTAATTAAAAAGATATAAGCTCATGAATAAATAAGTTAGACATTTATAATTACTATATTCGTTGCATGTAAGAACTTCAATATCTGATTGCAGAGGATACAGAAACCATTTGCAGTTACATCTCAACATGTTTTGCACTTTTCCGATTTTCAATTAATGAGTATAAAGTAGTACTGGAAACATTCTCTCAAAGTTTTGCCCTAACTTCTACAATTTCAGTGGAGTGGCTCAGAACATTTAACCAATTCAATTTAGTGGAAATGCCTAGGCCTAAGTTAATCGGCAACTGCTCTCTGAAGTCTTCACCTCCCAACGACAAGGCATTATGAGTATGGTTGGTGCTGTGATATCACAACCAATATTTGTAAAAAACAATCTGTTATGTAAATAGATACTTTAATAATAAGGCAAAATTTATCTAATATTTACACAAGGTTTCAATCCAGAGACATCTTTCCAGACTCCATTGAAATATAAAATAATATAACAGGATACCTGGGCCAACTACAAAGATGAAATTGAAAATAAACTTTTGCTTTTTTTTTTTTTACCAGACTGGATGAACCAAGAAGGGACAGATTGAATTATAAAAACTGGACATTTGCATATGATCCAGTTTTAAAACTTCCCCTAATATCAAAAGTTATTTGAATATTGTAACTTTTCTTTCTTACCTTCATGGTTTCTTCTGCTTTTTCAACATTCTTTATACGGCAATACAAAGCAAGAAGCTGACCAAGCAAAGCTGAGCGTGGTTGATTTTTTATTTCAAGTTCTAAGAGTCGGTGCTCCAGATCTGCTACACTATACTGGCTCTGGAAAAGAAGTTTAAAAATTACATGTAAACTCCTAGAGTTTCATAATTAAAATGTTTTGCAGCCTGATATACCTTGCAAGCTTAATAATATCTAGACAGCCAGTAAAGTATATGTTAGAAATTATCACATTACACTGCCTTACTTGACTAGCACTTGAAACTGACTAGTACCTCCATTTTACAGAGAGAAATGACAACTCTATACTAAAGTAACTCAGATATCTGACTAAGCCTATACTGTAATCAACCTAGACCAGGCAATGAACAGCTCCAGGTTGAAAGGTGCTTCTGTGTTGGTGAGAAGAGTACAAATGAAGGACTTCTCTTGGCAAAATACAAAGCCTAAGAGCACTGTGGCATTAAAGATCTTTGGTACTGACAGCAAAAACTGATGAAAAAGTACCTATGACCACGAGGCAAAACGGATCAAAAAATAACAGCCTGAGTGGTGTTGGAAGATGGTGTCTATCTACATTAAAACCAAATCTTTGAGGAAAAATCCAGAGCCTTCAGGTCAAACAATGCAGGGAACATAGCTCTACTGAAGATAACAAATCAGAGTGGTCTTAAAATACTATAACCCTCTTCATCATTACTATAACCCTCCTTTTCATCTTGTAAGTAGCATAGAGAAGCATATCCAAGAGCTAGGAAACAGTGACAAGACTGGGTCATATCCTCCACAGAAGTACCATCTGCTGGAAGTCAATTGGTGCCTAAAGACCCAACTCTTGCCAGGTCAATGGCACTAAGCTCTACTTACAAAATCTAAAACTTAACAGTTACTGTGGACTCGAAGCAAAAAAAAAAAAAAAAAAAAAAAAAAAAAAAAAAAAAAAAAAAAAAACATGGTAAAATAAAGTTGGCAAAGTTTCCATGCTTAACAAAGAGCACACCAAAGCTAATAAAATGGACAAATATTTGGAAAACCTAGCTAAAATTACAATGAATCAAAAGAACCCCATGATTCTTGTAATTATGTACTGATAAACTGTATACAGTAATACCCTTAACTTACAAGAGGTTAGGTTCCAGACCTCCCTCCACCCCCTAGGAGGAAGTTTTACTCAAGTTTGACAGTCTCTAAAAATGCTAATAAATATTTACTTCGAGTTTGAACACTAAATATGAAGGTAATCATGCTCCCTAAGTATTAAGCTAACTTTTAAATTAAATTAAAGTTACTAAAACTTCATTTAAAAGTTAGCTTAACACTTAAACGCCTACTGGACGTATTTTACATCGATGAAAAAGTTTTTTTTCAAATATTTATAGGCCTATTTGGTGAAAAATTTTGAATCGCGCCTTGAGGGATGCTGGGAGTTCACTGATCAAGCTGTTGTTTTCTTTACAAGTATTACCCAGGCGCACATGCGCGAATTTCTTCTTCTCGCACTAAACAGCATCAGCGACACATCTCAGAAATTATTTCGTCACTTTGTCATAATTTTTGCAGTTTTATATTAGCCGTTAAATAGTTTTATATATGAAAATGTGCACAATTTCATGTAGAATACAACAAAAACAACCCATGGTTGTAGCTTTTATCAGTTTTGAAATATTTTCATATAAATAAAGAGAAGTGCTATAATTTCAACCTTTGGTCAACTTTGACTCAACCGAAATGGTCAAAAAACGCAATTGTAAGCTAAAACTCTTACATTCTAGCAATATTCAATCATTTACCTTCATTTTGCAACAAATTGGAAGTCTCTAGCACAATATTTTGATTTATGGTGAATTTTTGAAAAAAACTTTTTCCTTCCGTCCGCGCAGTAACTCTGCCGAAAAAATCAGAAATTCTTTTGTCAGATTGTCGTAATGTTTGCAGAGTTATATATTACCCATTACATAAGGTTTTACATATGAAAATGTGCAAAATTTCATGTAGAATGCAACAAAAAACAATCCATGGTTGTAGCTTTTATCAGTTTTGAAATATTTTCATATAAATAACGATAAGTGCCAAATTTTCAACCTTCGGTCAACTTTGACTCGACCGAAATGGTAAAAAAACGCAATTGTAAGCTAAAACTCTTACATTCTAGTAATATTCAATCATTTACCTTCATTTTGCAACAAATTGGAAGTCTCTAGCACAATATTTCGATTTATGGTGAATTTTAAAAAAATACTTTTTCCTTAAGTTCATGCGGTAACTCAGCCGAAAAAATCAGAAATTCTTTCATCAGATTGTCGTAATGTTTGCACCATTTTATATTAGCCGTTAAATAAAGTTTTATATATGAAAATGTGCACAATTTCATGTAGAATACAACAAAAAATAACTCATGGATGCAGCTTTTATCATTTTTGAAATATTTTCATATAAATCACTATAAATAGAAAAAATTTGACCTTCGGTCAACTTTAACTCGACCGAAATGGTTGAAAACTTCAATTGTAAGCTACAACACGTACAGTCTAGTAATATTCAATCAATTACCTTCATTTTGCAACAAGTCTCTAGCACAATTTATGGCGAATTTTTTAAAACAACTTTTTACGTCCGCGCTTTACGAATTCATGCATCATATTGTGATAATATTTTCTCTGTGTTGCTTTGATCGTTTTACAATTTGTTATATACCAAAATATGAAATTTTCATTATTAAAATGAAGTTTTATTGTATACTTACCGGACAATTATACAGCCGTGATTTCCACGAGCGGCAGGATACTAAATTCAAATTTAGCGCGTAGGCGTCGCCAACACTGGTGGTGATGACGTCATCTCCCTCCACTCGCGGGAGAACCAGGTACAACTGCCCAGGTGAATCCAATTCTTTCTGCCCGTCCGTCACCTAAGGGGAGGAGGAGGGTGGGTATAATCATAATTGTTCAGTAAGTATACAATAAAACTTCATTTTAATAATGAAAATTTCATTTTTATTGTAGTGTCTTACCGAACAATTATACAGCTGATTACACATTTATGGGAAGGTGGGATTCAGTGGACCACTAGTATTTCTAAATGGTTACATTTATTACAATACCAGTAAACACTCAAGGTGTCTGTTGTACCTTACCTTGTAAGAGAGCTACAGCAGACTGTTACTGCCTCTGGTCGTTGCTCTTCTTACTATTGTAGAGGAATTGGAATTTGACCAGTTAGCCTCTACAGGAGTGGAATCCTTCCGTAGTTCAAGCGAGTCAAGGCTGACTGACGGAGGATAGTAACAACAAAGATTGCCCTGCCCTGGGCTAAGACCAGAAATTCAATCATACAAAACAAAATTTTTTGTCACCAACACCAGATTTAAAAACATATATACCCAACCATTGTAAAATCTGACCTAACAGACTGGTGAGTATCCCAGGTACTCAGTACCCCCAGCTTCCCTTGAACTCGACAACCTATTCAAGGTGAAAAGTTAGCATAGAGGTGACGACCCCTGTGCCGTTTCTCCCAACACCATGCCAGAAACCGCCACCGGACCTACGTTTTACAATTCTCAAAACCGTTTCTATCTCTTTGAGATAATGACTCGCAAAAACCGAATTCGATCTCCAGAACGTGTTCTGAAGAATCGAAGCTAAAAAGATAAAATTCCTTTCTGAATGCTAAAGAAGTTGCCACTGCTCTAACCTCGCTCAGAACGGAAAGATTGTCGTTCTCGGACTGCGAGTGAGCTTCCCTGATAAGCTCTCTAATAAAGAACGATATAGCATTCTTAGAAAGAGGACGAGAGGGATTTTGAACCGAGGTCCAGAGCTTAGAAGATTGTCCTCTAATACCCTTAGTGGCAAACAGATACTGCTTAATAGCCCTGACTGGACATAAGAGCCTTTCTTCCTCCTCATGTCCAACCAAATCAGATAAGTTCCTTACCACAAAACTCCTCGCCAAGGATTAGAAGGATTCTCATTTTTTGGCTAGAAAGGTCAAAGATACCGAAAATACAGCATTGCCTTGAGAGAAACCGACTCTTTTGTCTATAGCGTGCAATTCGCTGACACGCTTAGCAGAAGCTAGTGCAATAAGAAAAAGTGCCTTCTTAGTCAAGTTCCTGAGTGAAGCCGACTTCAAAGGCTCAAACGGTGGCCCCATGAGGAACTTAAGCACCACATCTAAGTTCCAAGCCACTGTATACTGCGGGAGCTTAGTGGTTTCGAAAGACCTAATGAGGTCCAACAGATCTGAATTGGAGGAAATATCCAAACCTCGATGTCGAAAAACCGAAGAGAGCATGGCTCTATATCCTCTGATCGTCGAAGGAGCCAGTTTCTTAGAGTTCCTAAGAAATAGAAGAAAATCTGCTATTTCTGTTAAAGAGGTCGCAGAAGTAGAGACTTTAGCACTTCTACACCACTCTCTGAAGATTCTCCACTTCCCTTGATAGAGTTTGTTAGAAGACTCTCCTACAACGAGCGATAGCTTCTGCAGCTCTTCTTGAAAACCCTTTCGCTCTGACAAGATTCCGGACAGTCTGAACCCTGTCAGAGCTAGAGCGGACAAGTTTTGGTGGAACCTCTTGAAGTGAGGTTGTTTGAGAAGCCACTTCTCTGGAGGAAGAAGTCTGGGAAGTCTACTAACAACTGGAGAAGGTCCGGAACCACTCTTTCCTGGGCCAAAAGGGAGCGATTAACGTTAGTGTTACATTGCTGTGCGACATGAACTTGTTCAGCACCTCTCTTATTAGACCGAACGGAGGGAATGCATAAGCTTCCAGACCCGACCAATCCAACAGCATTGCGTCCACCGACCAAGCTAGAGGATCTGGAACTGGAGAACAAAAGAGAGGAAGACGGTTGTTCCTTGATGTCGCGAACAGGTCTATTGACGGTCGTCCCCAAAGGCGCCAAAGTTTCTGACAAATCTTGTTGTCCAAAGTCCACTCCAGAGGTAACACTTGCTGTTGACGACTTAACTCGTCCGCCAGGACGTTCATCTTTCCCGGAACAAACAAATCTCGGGACTAGCTGAAACCTTCGCTTCGTTTGACCACATGGAGGAGATCCTTGGCTACTTCGTATAGAGAGAAAGACTGAGTCCCCCCCTGTTTCCGCACGTACGAGAGAGCCGTGGAGTTGTCGGAATGCACTGCCACTACCCGACCTTCTAATAAGCTCCGAAACTGTCTGAGCCCCAGGAAAATTGCTAAAAGTTCCTTTACATTTATGTGGAACTTCTTCTCCTTCTCCGTCCAAGCTCCTGAAGTCCGTTGATTTCCCAGCAGGGCTCCCCAACCTGTGTCCGATGCGTCGGAAAAGAACTGTAGGTTCGGGAGGATGGGTCGTAAATCTAACCCTTCTTCCAACCTTGCTCGAGAGAGCCACCACCTTAGGTCCTCTTTTATTTGATCTGTGACAGGAAAGGTAATCGAGTCTGGTTGTGTCTTCCTGCACCAAAAGGCTCTCAGGAAAAACTGCAGAGGTCTCATGTGCAGTCTTCCCCAACGTCACAAATTTCTCCACTGACCGTTCAATTTGCCCAGAGCCTCATCCCACTGATTGGCAGAACTTACCTTTTTGTCCAAGAACTCCTGAACTGTCTCCAGACAGCCCTGAACTGTCTCCAGACAGCCTTGAACCCTCTTCGGGGACAGAAAAGCCCGAAAAACTTGAGCATTCAGAATCATCCCCAAATAAAGGATGCTCTGAGATGGAACCAACTGGGACTTCTGTTTGTTGACCAGAATTCCTAACTTTCTGGCAAGATCCAGAGTTGTTCCAAGGTCCTTCATGCACCGACTCTCTGATTCCGACCGGAGAAGCCAATCGTCCAGATAGAGGGAGATTCTTACTCCTAATATGTGTAGCCAGCTTCCTATCGGGAGTAGAACCCTGGTGAAAACTTGAGGATGCGGTCGCTAGTCCGAAGCAAAGCGCCCGAAACTGAAACACCTTGCCTTCGAACATGAACCTCAGGTACTTCTGAGATTCGCGATGTATCGGAATGTGAAAATAAGCGTCTTGCATGTCCAGAGAGACCATCCAATCCCCCTGTCTGATGGACTTCCAGAACCGACCGAGTGGTCTCCATATGAAATTTTGTTTTCTGGACATGCAAGTTCAGGGCGCTCACATCCAAAACCGGCCTCCAGCCCCCTGATGACTTGGGAACTACAAAAAGGCGATTGTAAAAGCCTGGAGGAAAATCCCCTTCTATCTGTTCTATCGCTTCTTTGAGAACAAGCGCTTCCACTTCTGCGGCTAGCGCCAGAAATTTGTCTGAGCCCGGAGAGTATGCCTGGAATGGAATTGGCACAGGTGAGAGCGAGGGAGGTGAAACGAGGAGGAATACAATAGCCGAACTTGAGTACTTGCACTACCCAGGCTTCTGCTCCTCTGTTTTCCCATTCCTCCCAAACCAGAGCCAGCTGGCTCCCACTGGTGCATGAAGAACCGAGCTTTCATTTGGAAGGTTTGTTAACCTTGGCCGAGGCCTTAGACTGAGGTTGCAAATTCGACTTCGGCCGAAAGAAGCGCTTGGGTTTTCTCCCTCGAAAAGGCGCTTGGGCCAGAGGAGAAAAACCGAAGGAACAGTCTCCAAAGGAGCTTTAGGTCTCTTAGTAGACTGTGCCAGTAAATCCGAAGTAGATTTCTTATCTAGCGCAGACGAAATTGACAACACTACATCGTCTGGAAAGAGGTTATCTTTTTCACAAAAGGAGCAAACAAGAGAGCAGACTTCTGTTGGGAAGTAACCCTTTTAGAAGCAAAGGAGCACCAAAGTTGCCTTTTCTTAAGGGTACCAAAGGCGATGAGCGAAGCTAACTCATCACGTCCATCCTAATGGATTTGTCTGCACAGGACATCAACACCAATCCAATCCTCCGCTAACTCCTGAGAAAGAGAAGGACAGTCCTTCGATCTTGGCCGCTAAAGCGCCAATAGTCCAATCAAGGAAGCTAAAGACTTCCAAAAGTTTAAATTGATTCTTTACAACGTGGTCCAACTCAGGCGCTGTAAAGAAAACTTTCGCTGCGGCGAAAGCAGATCTTCTAGAGGAGTCGATTAAACTGGAGAAGTCTCCCTGGGAGGAGGCAGAAACTCCCAGAGAAGGAGCTTCCCCAGTTACATAAAACCTATACCTCTTACGAAGCAACTTAGAGGGAGGGTAAGCAAAAAGAGCCTTCCCTAAGTCTCTTTTCATAGACATCCATTTCTCCGTCTCTTTCAACGAATGTCTAACCGCTTTAGATAGAACAAGTTTTGGGAGGAGAGGGTCTGAAGTTTTCCTCCTCATCAAAAAAGTCGAAGTTGGGGAGCGCGGAGCCGCTTTCTCAAAATAATCTGGATAAGATACCAGAAGAAATCTAAGGAGACGTGAATAACACGAGTGATGTGAATCCCGCTCCCTCCGTCTACTTCTTCTTCATTCTCCGATACCGCCGAAGAAGTAGACGGAACTACAACCGGATCTGAAGGTTTCGAACCACCCTTTGTAGACTCATTCATCCAGTTGGTTAACATCTCTAACTGCTTGCGCAAAGGCGCCAGAGACGAATCAAAAAACAGTTAACGTAGGCTTGGAAGAGCCTAAATGTTCAGCAGGAGGCGGAAAAACTACTTGCGCCTCGCTCGGAGCCGCCGAAATTCGAGGCAAAACAGGCGCATCAGGCGTAACAGACGAGAAAGCGCCTAAAGAAACACCCTTAGAACTGCTAGCTACAGCGCTAAAACCGCAATCTCTACTAGTAGATGGAGCCGAAAAAGGCACAGATTGAGGCGACGAACGAGCCGCTAACGGCCGAGGCGCAACCCTACTCTCAGGCTCCTTATACCGCTTGACTGGAGGAGGCGAAGAATCAGCGCCTGAACGCCTCTTTAAGGGACGCGAAACAGGCGAATCTCGCCAAGAGCGCCGCGCGACCGGAGACGAATCGCTTGAATCATTCGAAAGGCGTCTGACCGCAACACCTTTCCAACGCTTAACTGAGCCCTGTTGAGGCGCAACAGGCTCAAAAAGAGAGGCGCCTGTCTGTGGGCAAATCCCGATAGACTCCCTTGGACTTCCGGTATGTCTTCTCCCCGGTGCGGGGGAGCTGGACAGTGACCTTTGTCTAGGAGACGTGTCAGGACAGACAGACGCACCC
The DNA here is from genome assembly GCF_015104395.2 of Macrobrachium nipponense. Classification (NCBI taxonomy): domain Eukaryota; kingdom Metazoa; phylum Arthropoda; class Malacostraca; order Decapoda; family Palaemonidae; genus Macrobrachium; species Macrobrachium nipponense. The sequence continues at coordinate 21,988,725 of NC_061103.1, forward strand.
TCAACTACACTCTTACCTGAAGCCGCTTTCTCCAAAACGTCTTAACTGAATTACCAAGTTGCAAAACCGTATTCGCTAGTACCGAAAATTTCTGAACTAACCTCGATTCCAGACTGGCAATGGTGTCGGAAGAAACTACACGGGAAGCCGGAGAAGTGGGATTAGTAGGAGGAATAGGAGGTGTAGTTAAAGGAGACATAACAATTTGAGGAGAAACAGAAGGAACAGATGCATCGCAAGACGAAGCAGAGCTAAGTCTACTTTCCCTAAGCGCTGCTTTTCTAATTCTGTCTTTAGCTAATTTCTCCGAGTATGAACTAAAAAACTTCCATTGAGAATCAGTCCAATCACTACACTCGTTACATGTTCGATCTGCTGAACAAACTGTCCCTACACTTAACACATTTAGTGTGAAAATCATACTCTAACTTGGATAATCTAGTTTTACATCCTGAGATGCAAAACCTAACTCCCGACGGACTAGAATCCGACATGGCAACGCCTAAATAATAAGGCAAAATAACACAACGCCAAAAGAGTATTCTTCAACCAATTCCGAAGATCAAATCCACAAGAAAAAAGCGAAGCAAAGTCCATCCAACCGCACCGACCACCGATGTTCACCGGACGCCGGGCAGGAAAAGAATTGGATTCACCTGGGCAGTTGTACCTGGTTCTCCCCCCGCGAGTGGAGGAGATGACGTCATCACCACCAGTGTTGGCGACGCCTACGCGCTAAATTTGAATTTAGTATCCTGCCGCTCGTGGAAATCACGGCTGTATAATTGTTTGGTAAGACACTACAATAAAACATCACAATTTAAGTGTACAATGAAACGAAAAAAAAATTAACTCATTGGCTTTAACCGTTTTGCTCACAGTGCGATTTGTATACAATTATATATGAAATTTTTTTTTCCCGTTGTCATATATTCCAATATTTATATAGGATAATGATTTTTTTTTTCATTTCTGATGGTTCTTAATCTTGAAAACTAAGCATGCTGTGATTTTTTGAAAAAAACTTTTTTCCGCTTCGGTGCTCACTTCCAAACCCCGCCGCCATATAGGAGACACTTTCGGAAATACCGGCTCAGTGTTTAAGGGTTAATACATTACAGCTAGTTGTCGACTTACAACCTATTCAAGTTATGACTGATCGACTTTACGACCACCCACAGCTAAAACGACTGGGAAGCGACTTAAGCAAGAAAGAATGGTGTCCTGCTGAACATACGACAGTTTTTCCCCAGCTCCCGCATCTCCATGTACGCAGCTTACTTTTCAAGCTGCTAATGACTATTATCGTGCATCGGCAACAAGGACATAGCTCCAGTGAACTTATGCCATCAAACACAACCGTACATAAAATTGAGAGAGAATAATTTTAATAAAAACTTCAGGTCTTGAAAGTACACATTTTACTGTTGTTTTCACGCCAATAAAAGATAAGTAACGTAACTAATGGTAAAGCTTGTATTACGAAGAAATCAAGTGAAAATACCAAAGGAATCACGTAACATTTTTATACAATAAACATGCCCACAACGCAATTTGTCACCGGAAAAAATAATTTAGTTCACGAGACGTATTAAATTCATATTTCGACACAAAAACACATCATATAATGACAAATTACCTTGTCTCATATAAGTACAGTATCTAGATATTTTATGTTAACTAGAAGCAAGGCAATTTGCTCCGAATTTAGCTATGAAACAATAAAACGTAAATATGGCAAACTAAACTCGTATTTGCCATCAGCTGATTTCCAAACCAAAAAATTGACAGCTTTCTTAGTATTTTATGATACAATAATATGAGAATACAAACAATATTACTGTATATAGTAATGTATAACATTTTAAAAGATTCACAGAAAAGATGCATATTCATTGTGCTTTTATTTCATAAATGTACGTAGCTGTCAGCAGCCTGACATCGCTCAATTAAGTATGCCGATGTCGGTCTGAATCTGATTCCCGATTTGTGTACAATTTTTTGTTCTACTGACATATCATAGTCAGAATGCACTTAACCTCCAAAATTAACTTATATTAATAAATTACTTAATTATATTGTATGCATGGTATACAGTATACTGTAGGCTAGGCTACTGTATACACAAGACTAACTTGTTAAAATGTTATTCAAAATGTTATTCAATTTCTCTTTGTACTGAATTATCAAAAGCCAATGTGCATTGAACCTAGAGAATTAGCTGAAATTAATAATTACTTTGCCATATATGTATAAAGTATGCTGTGTAGTGTAGGCTAGGCTACCCTATATGTATAGATGGTACTGATTATCCTAGTGTAAAGCTTATTCTTACGGTAAATTAACATGGGCCGACTTACATCCAAATTAATTTACGACCGGTTGGTCGTAACCAATTGTGGTTGTAAGTCGACAACTACCTGTACCTTTAAAAAAAGAAATAAAGGGTTGGTAAAAATATAGGAGTGTGTGAGGATTACATACGTACAACGTATTTCTCTCTTCTTTCCCCCTGCAGACCGAACGATCTAATTTTAGAAGTCTTCTCAACAACTTTTAAGAAATTCTTTGCTTGGTCTCTTTCTCTTTGTTCTGAAATTCCTTTTCATGAATAAACAGTGCTTCTTATTTGGACTAATTCAACTCTTAGTTATGTCTAAGTTCTAGAACAGCCCAATTAGAATTCTTGATGGTAAAGGTAAAAATAGATCAATTAAAAATGATCTACCCCTAAGTACACATGAGAGAGAGAGAGAGAGAGAGAGAGAGAGAGAGAGAGAGAGAGAGAGAGAGAGAGAGAGAGAGTTGAGAGTTTACATAAGTATTAAGCTAACTTTTAAATGAAATTAAAGTTACTGTAATTTCATTTAAAAGTTAGCTTAGTACATTACCTGTAAAGAAATAGAGAAATAAATAGTTGGTAAAAATATAGGAGTGTGAAGATTACATACATATGGAGAGAGAGAGAGAGAGAGAGAGAGAGAGAGAGAGAGAGAGAGAGAGAGAGAGAGAGAGAGAGAGAGAGAGAGAAATTAAGTATATCTCAGTTTTACCAGACCACTGAGCTGATTAACAGCTCTCCTAGGGCTGGCCCAAAGGATTAGATATTTTTTACGTAGCTAGGAACCAATTGGTTACCTAGCAACGGGACATACAGCTTATTGTGGGATCCAAACCACATTAGATCAAGAAATGAATTTCTATCACCAGAAATAGATTCCTCTGGTTCCGCGTTGGCCGAACTGAGAATCGAACTTCGGACCACCGGATTGGTAGCCGAGCACGAAATCTACTCGTCCAATGCAGAACCATGAGAGAGAGAGAGAGAGAGAGAGAGAAAACAAGATTGATGTATTTATATGTATAATAACTGTCCACTGAATCCAATGCATTTGACATGTCCTCCATTGGCACATTGCTTGCCAGTCTAAGCAATATTGAAAAATCAACAATAAGGAAACTTGAGAAAGTCCTGCATACAATTAACACAGCTGAATCAGCCATTATTTTAAACAGAAGTTATTTAAAAGGTCAACTTCCCAACTACTATTATTACTATTAGCTATAATTATTTGAAATTATTAATAAACATATACATGTACCATAAAAATTCTCATCTCAGTGAGAGATAGAGAAAAGTTGTTCTTACTTTAAAGAGAAATGGAAAATTATTTCTTTAAATACTATCACGTACAAATTTTGTAATAACCGCTATATTATTTTTATCATCATCATCGTTATTTGAAAATATTAATAAACATAGTACATACATGTAGTACCAGAGAGAACTGATTATTTTTACAATGTTATTTAACTGACACATAAAAGCTTGAAAACTTATGAATTACATAAAAAAGTAAACAAATACTTTTGCAGGGTTTTCCAAGGATTTGAAAATGTTGCATTTGCATGTTTGTGAAATACTCATGTATGATTAGTTAGGTTCCAACGAATCAGCACAACTTGAATCACATAAGCTTTAGGTATTACTTTATGACATAGCAGGAAGACCAGAATTAAAATAATGAAAAAACTGAAAAGCAGCAGGTACACATAGAGTAACAGGGTGGCAGCGAACATGCCACCAACAAAAGGTAAAAAATGCTAAATTAAGGAAAAAACTTCCATAACATTAACACTTATGAGCTGGGCTAAAAAAAAAAATATGCACCACCACAAACTGGGCAAACTTTGAGGTCGGTCAATTTAAAAGAAAAAAAAAACAAGACATGCAAATAAACATGGTGTAAAAAAAAAATCTAAATAATTCTCCCTACCTTCTATGCGAAGTTGAAAAATAATATTGTTATAATACAATAAAGTTTCATACATACTTACCTGGCAGATATATACTTAGCTAAGACTCCGTCGTCCCCGACAGAAATTCAAATTTCGCACCACTCGCTACCGGTAGGTCAGGTGATCTGCCTGCCTGCCCTGGGCGGCAGGACTAGGAACCATTCCCGTTTTCTATCATATTTTCTCTCTTCCACCTGTCTCCTGCGGGGAGGCTGGGTGGGCCATTAATCGTATATATCTGCCAGGTAAGTATGTATGAAACTTTATTGTATTATAACAATATCATTTTCATACAATGAACTTACCTGTCAGATATATACTTAGCTGATTGGCACCCTTTGGTGGAGGGTAAGAGACAGCTAATATGGAATAGACAGGTAAACAACATATGTTGTAGGTATAAAAGAAAAACCTCGGTTCCTACCTGATAGGTGGTAGACTTCGTGGCTGTAGCTCGGTAGTCTGCATCACCTCAAGACTTTAGCGAGATATGTGATCAATGGCTAAGAGTTCTTGTGGGTCTGCCGATGGGTATATGAACCGCTCACTCGGCAGAGCCTGAAAGGACTTTGTCAATGGGTACTGGACCACTTCTATGACAACACACCTTATGAAGGAGCACAACCAATCCCGACCACCTGATCCTAACCACCATGTTAGTATATAGAATTGTTCTGAGTTATCCCCAAACTCATTACAAACAACCCATAACTCGAAACTAAAACGCATTCATACAAAAATTCTCAAAAAAAAATTTTAATACTCCTCTAAAAGATATCACAAGAGTTCCTTACTGAACAACAGTGACTGGCCGCCAGTGCAGCACCGAGCCCTCTTTGTCAGCAGAAATCTAGAACATATCTAGTAGAAGGTATGTACAACAAGTTAAAGGATTTGGTGTTTGCTCCCGTACCCAGTATCGTATCCGCCGATACGAAAGGCCTCAGAGAAAAACATTTCTCGTAGGTCAAAACGAACAACGTCTTCAAGATAGTGAGATGCAAATACCGAATTGCACCTCCAATATGTCGTATCAATGATTTTCTTTAGCGACATATTCTTCTGAAAAGAGAGAGACGTCGCCACTGCTCTAACTTCATGAGCTTTTACTCTTAAAAGCGGAAAAGAGTCGTCAGGACAGAACTTGTGAGCATCTGTAATGACGCTCCTTATGAAGAAAGCTAATGCGTTCTTAGACATGATTCTTGTGGGGTCCTTAATCGAACACCAAAGACTTTGTCTAGAGCCCTCCCATTTGTTTTTTCTCCTTTGTAAGTAGAACTTCAAGGCTCTTACAGGGCAAAGAGACCTTTCTGTTTCTCTACCTACTAAACTCGATAAGCCTTTAATCTCGAATCTCTTGGGCCAGGGATTCAAGGGGTTTTCATTTTTCGCTAGAAAAAGTGTTCTAAACGAGCAGAAGGCCGAGTCTCTGTTAAAGCCGACTTCATCTTCAAGGGCGTGAAGTTCACCAACTCTTTTGGCTGTCGCCAAAGATAGGAGAAACAAGTATTTCCTCATTAAATCCCTAAACGAAGCTAAATGAGGAGGCTCGAATCTGTCAGACGAAAGGAACTTGAGAACTACATCCAGGTTCCAGCTGGGAGGAGTTAGTTCCTTAGATTTTGTCGTTTCAAACGATCTAATCAAGTCGTGCAGATCTTTATTATCAGCAATCTCTAGGCCTCTGTTTCTGAAGACTGCCGAAAGCATGCTCCTGTATCCTTTGATAGTCGATACAGATAAGTGAGAGACGCTCTCTCAGGAACAAAAGGAAATCAGCGATTTCGGTTATAGAGGTACTGGAGGAGGACAACTTCTTAGACTTACACCACCTTCTAAAAACCTCCCACTTAGACTGATAGACTCGTCTAGTGGAAGCTCTGCGGCTCTAGCGATAGCGCTTGCAGCTTCGCGAGAAAATCCCCTCGCTCTGACAAGTCTTTCGATAGTCGAAAGGCAGTCAGCGCGAGAGCGGGGAGGTTTTGATGAAACCTCTCGAAGTGTGGCTGTCTGAGAAGATCCATCCTTCTTGGAAGGGATCTTGGGAAGTCTACTGTCCACTCCAGCACCTCTGCAAACCAATCTTGTGCTGGCCAAAACGGGGCTATCAGGGTCATTCTTGTCCCGTTGGACACTACAAACTTTCTCAACACTTGCCCCAGGATTTTGAAAGGGGGAAAAGCGTACACGTCTACATGAGACCAGTCTAGCAGGAAGCGTCGACCACGAGAGCTCTTGGGTCTTCCACCACTGAGCAAAAGACTTCCAGCCTTTTGGAAAGGAATGTGGCGAACAGATCTACATGAGGAGTGCCCCAAAGATCCCAAAGACTCTGACACACCTCTGAATGAAGGTTCCATTCTGTGTGAAGGACCTGGCTTCTCCTGCTCAGTCTGTCCGCCCTGACGTTTCTCGTACCCTGAACAAATCTTGTCAGGAGGGAGATGTTCCTCTGGGAGGTCCAAAGTAGCAGATCTCTTGCTATTTCGTATAGGAAGGCAAGGAGTGTGTTCCTCCTTGCTTCCGAATGTAGGACAGGGCGGTAGTGTTGTCCACATTCACTTGGACCACACTGTTTGCCACAGGTTCGAAGAACTTTAGAGCCAAGTGAACTGCTAGAAGTTCTTTGCAATTTATGTGCCAGGACACCTGTGCTGCCTTCCAGGTGCCTGACACTTCTCTCGGTCCTAGTGTTGCTCCCCAACCCTTCTCCGATGCGTCTGAATATAACACTCGGCTTGGGTTCGGAACTTCCAGAGAAATTCCCTTGTTCTCTTTTAGAGGGGACAACCACCATTCCAGGTGTGGTTTCATCTCCATTGGAAGGAGAAAACTGTCGGAGAGAAGTCCCGTCTTCCAATTCCATGATCTCCTTAGGAAAAACTGAAGAGGACGAAGATGCAGTCTTCCTAGAGGAAAGAACTGTTCGAGCGAGGAAAGGGTCCCTAGAAGGCTTAACCATTCCCTCGCCGAAGTTCGTTCTTTCCCTAAGAAGAGAGAGACTTTCTCCAAGCCTCTACCGATTCTCTCTTGCGAAGGAAATACTTGAAAACCCCGAGAATCCATCTGAATCCCCAGATAGACCAAGTTCTGTCTGGGGATCAGTTGTGACTTCTCGAGGTTCACGAGTAGTCCCAACGCCTTTATCAGGTCTAGGGTCAGAGAAAGGTCCTCCAAACACTGTCTCTCTGTTCTGGCCCTGATGAGCCAATCGTCCAGATATAGAGAGATGTTGACGCCTTTGAGGTGAAGAAACCTCGCCACATTCTTCATCAGGTTTGTGAAGACCTGAGGAGCTGTGGACAGGCCGAAACACAAGGCCCTGAACTGAAAGATCCTTCCCCCCGTCATGAAACGGAGGTACTTCTTCGAAGAAGGGTGAATCGGGACATGAAAATAAGCGTCCTGGAGATCCAGCGACACCATCCAATCTCCTTGACGTAAAGCCGCAAGGACTGAGGCCGAAGTCTCCATAGAGAACTTCTCCTTTTTAGAACGAACTTGTTCAGAGCGCTGACATCTAGTACTGGTCTCCAGCCCCCCGAGGCTTTCGCAACCAGAAAAAGCCGATTGTAAAACCCCGGAGAGTTTTGCTCCAGAACTAATTCTAGAGCTCGTTTGTCCCACATTTGATTCACCATCAGACGAAGAGTATCCCTCAGTACAGGATCCCTGTATCTGGCTGACAGTTCCCGCGGAATAGTCGTTAGGGGAGGACTGTCCTGGAAGGGGATAAGATATCCCTTCCTGATTATGGACATCGAAGAGGCGTCCGAGTTTATGAATGTCCAGGCGTTCTGCCAATTCGAGAAGCCTGGCACCCACTGGTGTTTGGAGGTTGTCTGTCTCACTTCCCTTTCTTAAAAGGACGGGAAGAAGCTTTACCTCTCCTCTCAGGACCTCTTCTCTTAGAGGGAGCTCTGGAGGGAGGTTCCTCCTCGAAAGGGCTGAACCGTAGAAGTCGGTCCTTTCTTGTCCAACCGCAACTAGGGGTCTCTTCTTCCTTGCAGTTTGAAGGAGAAGATCCTGTGTCGCCTTCTCAGTCAGTGAGCGAGAAATGTCCTTCACTAACTGAGAAGGAAACAAGAAGTCTGACATGGGAGCGAAAACCAGGGCTGCTCTCTGTGAGGGAGAAACCGCCTTGGTTAAGAAGGCACTAAAAATACTCCTCTTCTTAAGGAGTACCGCTCCAAAGAGAGAGGAGATTTCTCCCGATCCGTCTTGTACTCCCTGCCTTATCAATACATGACAGAATACTAAGAATGACTTCGGGGTCTAGACCTTCCGAGTCCATGAGCCTTCTTAGACATCACCCCAAGGGACCAGTCTAGGAAATTAAACACTTCCAAAATATGGAAGAGGCCCTTGAGGAGATGATCAGTCTCAGAAATCGCCCAAGTCACACGAGCTCCATTCAAAGCGTGTCTCCGCGATGAATCAACCAAGGTTGAAAAGTCCGCTTCAGCCGCCGCTGGGAGAGAAAGGCCCATGTTCTCCCCAGTTCGGTACCAGAAACCTCTTTTACCAGAAAGTATGGCTGGAGGCATACAGAAGGTGGTTCTGCCCAGATCCTTCTTCGACAACATCCATTTGTCAAGAGACTGTAGAGCTCTCTTCATAGAGATCGTAGGTCTCATCTTCAACACCGACGAAGACTTCGGTACGATCGCACTCGAAAACAGTGATCGAGGCGAAGGAGGAGCCGCAGGAGTCAACGAATCTCCATACTCCTGCAAAAGAAGGTCCGTCAGAACTATAGTTAGAGAAGCCTTCTCTACCGTTAACCTCGTCTTCCGAATCTACTTCCACACCGTGCGGAGAATCGGCTTGAAAAACGAGAGGATCTTCACCAAGTTCTCTCTCTACTGGCGACAAACTCCTACTAGGAGAGGGACTCATAGAGTGAACAGATTCTATCTCAAGTCTACTAGTAGTCTCGCGTCTGCTTGACTTCTCACGCCTGGAAAGCTCTTCGCGCTTGGCTGGCGCCTCGCGCTTGTCTGGCGCCTTGCGCTTGGCTGGCGCTTCTCGCTTGGCTGGAGCTTGTTGCTTGGCTGGCATCTCGCGCCTGGCTGACGCCTCGCGCTTGTCTGGCGCCTCACGCATAGCTGACTCCTCGCGCCTGGCTGGCGTCTTGCGCTTGGCTGACTCCTCGCGCCTGGCTGGCGCCTCGCGCTTGGCTGAATCCTCGCGCCTGGCTGGCGCCTCGCGCTTGGCTGATTCCTCGCGCCTGGCTGGCGCCTCGCGCCTGAGCGTATCCTTATCTAGAGCAACTCGCTCGGATAGCTCCTGACGCTTGAAAGAATCTTCGCGCCTGGAAGACGTCTCACGCTTGTAAGGCTCTTCATGCCTGGAGGACGCTTCACGTCTGGCAGGCAAAAGAAGACGAGACTTCTTAATAGGAAGTCTATCGTCCTTCTTGCGAGGGGGATCCCTCGAAAGAACTCCAACCAAAGAGGCTAACTGCTCTTGTACTGCTAGCAATATCCTCTTGGAAGCCACACCAGCGTCCTCTTCAATAGATGAAGCAGGAGAACTCGAAGGAGTGCGATCCTCAACTACCGATCGAGGAGGCGTCGAGACCAGCTTAGCCTCCTTGATAGAAGAGGGGGCTTCCTCCGAGAAGCGCTCCGGGCTCGAGTCAAACGCGCGTTCTTTCCAGTGCCCTAGAAAGATCCGAGTCCTTCCACCCTTGTTTAGGTGAAGGAGAACCGGACGACGAGAAACAATCTCGTAGGACGCTTCTATTAAAGCGGTCCTGAGCAGACTGTAGCGAAACAGAACCTGCTGAAGGGACGCCTGACCGTTGGGGATTCCCCACAACCTCCGTACGACTTTCGACTTTCCTTCTCCTCTGGGTATGTGAGTTTGGAAGAGGTCTAGGCCTGGGAGCATCGCAGGGACGGTCAGACGCCCCCTCCACAACACTGGGAACAGTCACTTCACTAAGTAATTCACTATCACTTCCCTTACCTTGCATGGCCGCCATTTTTGTCTTCATTTTACGAAGAGTAGCCTTCAGATTGGCGATTTCAGAAGCCGAATCCGAATGCAAAGCCTGTGAGGGTTCAGATACATAGGGAGAATCAAAATCATTAATAATAGGAGAGTTAGACTCAGAAAAAGGCTCAATAGGCCTTGTACTCACACCCTTTTGTGCAGCCCGTCTAATTCTATCCCTCTCTAACTTCTTCAAGTAAGAAGTTAGAGTCTTCCATTCATTAGCATTCAACTTTTCAGACTCAATACAGGTGTTAGCTAAAGAACAGTCAAACCCCCTACACTTACGACATACAGTGTGAGGATCAACCGAAGCCTTCGGTATCCTCACCTTGCAGCCTACATTCACACACACTCTCACACTAACACTTGAATCAGACATTCTATCAGAAAAATCAAAAGCAAGTCCAAATCCAGTCCACAGTAGCGAATGCCAAAACAACGATCCTGTACGTCACCAAGAAATCCAATATAGATGATCAAAAGTCTTGAAAAGCAAATTCCAGTCAGGAGGTAGTAACAACAATGTTGGATCCACCGGCGACAGAGAAAAATTTGATAGAAACCGGGAAGGTTCCTTAGTCCTGCCGCCCAGGGCAGGCAGGTAGATCACCTGACCTACCGGTAGCGAGTGGCGCGAAATTTGAATTTCTGTCAGGGAAGACGGAGTCTTAGCTAAGTATATATCTGCCAGGTAAGTTCATTGTATGAAATTACTATTACAACCCCTTGTGTGGCCTCCTTTACAAGACTTGTAAATTTAACAAAGTTATAGTACACGTTTTTCAAACAATTTATTTTATTTTATTTTGTAAAATTACAATTATGGCTCACACAATATCACAACAAATAAGAACTATAATCAGTAACAAATTCTGAGTATATTTGTTGTAAAATATTTACATAAATTTACTCAGATCAAAGATGCAGTAACTTTTTGGGATTATTCATGTTTTTTTTTATATTTATTTACACTTTTCTTTGAAAAATTACAATTAAAATTGGCATACTATCTAACCAACAGCAACCCCTGGGTATATTTATGAGCAAATATATAAAAGCACATAGGGAGAGAGAGAGAGAGAGAGAGAGAGAGAGAGAGAGAGAGAGAGAGAGAGAGAGAGAGAGAGAGAGAGAGAGAGAGAGTGTCTCTATGCCCTCTTGAAGTCAAGTAGAATATCAACTCATGAGAGCCTAGAATCGGCGAGCAAAGCCACCCGATTTCTCCAAATTGATGGCACATAATACTGATACAAACTGGGAGGTAATAAGTCCACCACTCAAAACCTGCTATTGTTACTCATGAGGGTATCCATCCATTAAAGGTTAAGCACTCAACACATATCATGGGCGCAGCAGCAGGAACAGACATGGGCAGTAAGATGACAAGAGATGTCAAAATTGAAAATTCAAAGACTTCCCACACCCAAAAACTGGTTCTCAAACATAAAAACAAACTTCTTGAGCTGGGTCACAAAAGATGCATTCTGAATGAAGTCCAGCAAAGACAAGGTGGAAATATAGAGGCTAGCAGGAGAAGAGGAGGAATAATGAAGGTGGAAATGGAGGAAGTTAGCAACAAGGAGGCAAGTGAAAAGACAGCAGGAAACATGGACTTTCAACATAAAGAAGCGGTATCCTGGACAAGAAAGCCTCACCAGAAAAAGAGCTGGAGGACTCACCAGCTGCAGTGCCAGCTGAATGATATTCATATAAACAGCTGGGCATAAACCACTGATTTACCAACCCACAAACACTTTACTTTAGCACACTGATGTACAATTTATGAATATTAAATCCCTAACAACAGCACACTGGAGGGAAAGTACAGTACGTATAAAAAACACAACAGAAATACTACTAAATATGGTGTACAAAGAAAAAACAAAAATAACAAAAATAAAAAAAAGATTGCAAGATAACTGAAGTTGGTGTGACTGGTCAATTCACATGGAAACAACTATTTTATGATTAATGGTTTCATAAAAATGAATGAACTGATACATTACACCAGCTTACAACATTAAGGTGACGAGACAAATTCTAGGATCTATTCATTAAAGTTACCCTTTTTGGTTAAAGACTGAGCCAAAGTTTCAGAACCTGAACAAGTCAAAATAATCTAAGGAATCTTTCCTTGAAACTCAAAATATAAAATTATACAAAAATGCTTAAGAACTAAATAAAAAAAAAATTACAGTTCCATCCATCAAACTTAAGGAAATTCAACTTGGATGAACTGCTTTGTAACAAAACTCTACCCTTACCAATGGCTTTGAGTCCCTTGTTATGGGCTGGAGAGTGAGTTCCCCAGATGACAAATCATTCAGCAAGTTTACAACATCTTCAGTCAGGTGTTCACCAAGTCTTGCCTGGAGGCTTGCTACACTATCCTTGCTGATATTTATTCCTTGTGCTTTCATAGCCTGAAATTTAAAGAACAAAATCAAGCAAACCCACTACTAATAGCCAAATTGTCTAGGATGGCAGAGCAAGGAAAAAGCCTCAATCTCAATAGAGGGTATTAATCAATTCCTTGTTTTTCATTCAATTTTATACATTCATCTTGTATCTTAACATATTATTTCTCTTTACACAGATATACATCTGCTGTAGATGGATCCTTATCATACTATTAACAACCTTTAATTTTTCACAGTTGAGAGAACACACTTTGTGTTTTTCATAACTAACAAACCTTTGGTCTTAACATTAGGATGTATATTCTAGCCTTTTGGAAAACTGGTAAAATTAATGAAAACTGTGTACACAAGGAACTATTGTCATCTGTGTTTGATCACGAACTAATATGGGAACTCCCACATTCCTTTCTACATCTCATGAATCACATCAGTTATTTTCTTACTGCCTTTAAGTGAGCTACCTTTAAGAGAGGACGTGCTTTGCTCTCTGTCCTTTTTAAAGCCAGTTTAGTTTCCCTGCTTTTTCATTTCTTTCTATTTCAGTGTGATTTCCGTTGGATTGTACGAGTATTGGGATATTATGGACATTTTTAACTCCCCAGCAAAGGTTTCTTCGGGATCTCACAAGAAATAGATGGAAAAACAAAACTCACAGTAAACCTTTTGCCATTTTTTATGTAAAAAACCAACTTTTCACATTGCATGTGAAAATGATATTGTCATGATACAATAAAGTTTGTTCATACTTACCTGACAGATATATATATAGCTGTATTCTCTGACGACCGACAGAATTTCAAAACTCCCGGCAAACGCAGTGGTCGGCTAGGTGGTTAGTACCCATTCCCGCCGCTGGGAGGCGGATACCGGGAACCATTCCCATTTTGTATTCAGATTTTCTTTACCTACTGCCCTGAGGGGAGGTGGGTGGGTACTTGATTATATATATCTGTCAGGTAAGTATGAACAAACTTTATTGTATCATGACAATATCATTTTGTCAGGAAGGGCATCCGGCTGTAAAAATCTGTGCCAAAACCAAAAATGGAATGAGCCGAAATATGGAAAGAGGTAATGCTAGGGCGTACTCCGTAAACGACGCACAGAGACATCGCCCTAACTCTGTGGTAAGGCGAGGGCTACTGCATCAGGAGCGGGTGGCAGCTAAAAGAAGCGAGCTCACATTGGGTTCAGAGTATGTCAGCTAAATGTTGGGTCCATGACTGGGAGAGGTAGAGAATTGGCTGACTTGATGAGAGAAAAGAAAGTAGATGTTGTGTGTGCAAGAAACGCGGTGGAAAGGAAATAAAGCTAAAGAGTTGGGAGATGGATATAAGCTATATTATAGTGGAGCAAATAAACAAGGTAGAAATGGAGTTGGCATAGTACTGTCTAGTGAACTAAAGAACTCGGTAATAGAAGTGCATAGAAAGAATGACCGTATCATCAGATTGAAGATATGTTATGGAGGAGAGATTCTGAATATTATAAGCGCATATGCACCACAAGTTGGTTGCACAGAAGAAGAGAAGGGAAATTTCTGGAGAGACATGGATGGAATAATGCAAGAACTGGAAGAGCATGAGAGGGTGATAGTTGGGGCAGATTTTGAATGGCCATGTCGGAAGTGAAAATGAGGCGATTGGGCGGGTGCATGGGGGCCATGGAATTGGGGAGAGAAACCCAGAAGGAGAGAGTGTAGTGGACTTTGCTGTGTCATTCGACATGGCAATAGTAAACACATTTTTTGAGAAGAAAAGGGAACACCTAATAACATATAGGAGTGGGGGAAGATTCTCCCAGATAGACTATTTCTTGTATAAAAGGATAAATCTGGTGGAGGTCAAGAATGCTAGCAAAGTTATTCCAGGCGACCATGTAGCCCCCCAACACAGGCTGCTATGTATGGACTTGAAGTTGAAAAGGGAAAGAAAAACCAAAGCTAAAGGGATAAGGAAAATTAAATGGTACGAATTACAGAAGGAAGGGGATAAGAAGAGAGAGTTTAAGAGGAGGGTTTTGGAGGATATTGATATAGGGATTGAAGATGTTCAAGAATGGTGGGCACGAAATGCAGCAGTATAAGAAGGGCATGGAAAGGAGCTGCTAGGAGAGACATCTGGTATCATATGGGAAGAAAAGGATAGTTGGTGGTGGGATGAAGACATTGAGAAAGTAGTAAAAGATAAGAAGGAGGCAAAGAAAAGATGGGTGGGAAGAGTCACAGTCAGTGGAAAGACAGAAATAGGTACAGAGAGAAAAACAAGGTGGTGAAAAAGGTGGTAGCCCAAGCTAAAGCAAAGTCGTATGATGATGTGTATAATGAGCTGGGGACAAAGGAAGGATTAAAGAAGATGATGAAGCTATCAAAGGCTAGAAATAAGAGCACCAAAGATATAACACACATCAAACAAATAAAGAATCAAGAGGGTGTAGTGCTTAGAAAGGAGGAAGACATTGTGAAGAGATGGAAAGAATATTCGAACAGTTGTTAAATGAAGAAAATAATAGACTAATAAGAGAGGATGGGCAAGTGAACATTGGCATGGTAATGAGGTTTTCTAGGCAAGAGGTACTAAATGCACTGAAGAAGATGAAGAATGGGAAGGCAACCGGACCAGACATGATCCCGGTGGAGGCATGGAAAGCATTAGGAGATGAAGGAGTGGATATACTGTACGATCTTATGATAAAGATCCTTGAACAGGAAAAGATACCAAATGAGTGGCGTGGGAGTATATTGATCCCAATTTTTAAAGGGAAAGGCGATGTCCAAGAGTGTGGTAATTATAGGGGCATTAAATTGATGTCCCACACTTTGAAGATACTGGAAAGGATGATAGATGCTAGACTGAGAGAAAGAAGTACAAATAGGTAAAGAGCAGATGGGATTTATGAAGGGAAGGGGAACAACAGATGGTATATTTGTCTGAGGCAATAATGGAGAAATTCGGGGAAAGAGACGGGAGGGACCTACATAGGTATATTCATTGACCTTGAAAAGGCTTATGACAGAGTCCCGAGACAAGAGGTATGGGAGGAGCCTGAGGGAGAAGATGGTGCCAGAGAAGTATGTGCGATTGATACAAGAGATGTACCGGAATGTATTTACCAGAGTGAGGAGCAGTGTTGGGGAGACAGAAGGTTTTGAGGTGAGAGTAGGATTACACCAGGGGTCGGCTCTGAGCCCATTTATCTTTAACATAGTGATGGATGTTATAATAGAGGAAGTAAGGGAGACAGTACCATGGAACATATTGTATGCGGATGATATTGTTCTGTGTGCAGAGAGCAGGGAAGATCTGGAAGTGAAATTGGAAAGATGGAGACAAGTACTGGAGGACAGAGGAATGAGAATAAGTAGATCCAAGACAGAATATATGTGTACCACCACTGAGGGGGATGATAGAGAAAGTATTCAGCTTGGTGGAGAGCAAATAAGGAGAGTTGATAAGTTTAAGTATTTGGGATCTTTTGTTAACGCTGGAGGAAGTATGGAAGAAGAAGTAAAACATCGGGTACAGGCAGGCTGGAAAACAACTGGAGAGCGGCCTCGGGAGTTCTTTGTGACAAAAGAGTGCCGCTTAGGTTAAAAGGAAAATTTCACAAGACGGTGGTAAGAACAGCAATGCTGTATGGTACGGAAACAGCAAGCATGAGAAAAGCAGAGCAGAAGAAGATGGATGTGGCAGAAATGAGAATGCTTTCTGGGGTAACAAGAGTGGATAGGATCAGAAATGACTACATAAGGGGGTCAACTAAGGTGGTGGAAGTATCAAAGAAAGTGCAGGAGGGGAGGCTGAGATGGTATGGACACCTGTTGAGGAGAGATGAGGACCACGCTGGGAGACATACTATGGGAGTGGAGGTGCAAGGAAGAAGAAAGAGAGGGAGACCAAGAAAGAGATGGAAGGACTGTGTGAGAGGAGATTTACATGAGAAGGGAATTGATGAGGCAGAAGTGCAAGATAGAAATAGATGGAAACGGCTCATCCGAAACGGCGACCCCATATAAAAATGGGAAAAAGCTGGGAAGAAGAAGAAGACAATATCATTTTGTTCATGACACTTACCTGCCAGATATATATATAGCTGAATCCCACCATTGGAGGTGAGAAGGGACAGAATAGAAGGATTTTGGAAACATTTCACATGCAGATGATTGACATCTTGGTTCCCTACCTGTTAGCATAGCTGACTTCGTGATTACTGTCACCCAAGCCTGCTTCTGCTTAACTAGAATTTCCAGCAAGGTAGTAACCTGTATAGCTGGATAGTTCTAGATGATCTGTCAACGGGAGCGTGACCACAATGTGACTAGACCATATTGACCATACTGAAGACAATGAAGCATAATAAATACCACCTAACCTAGCCTCACTAAAGTTAGTCCCATAACTTTCAGGCTAATTAAAGGGAAGACCGCCTCAAGCGGCCAACCCTACTACCGTAAAAAACAAACCCATAATTAAAACCACACCCATCCATTTTCTAAAGGATGGGGTTCGTATTGCTTCTCGTCCCCAATACTGTATCCGCGGAAATGTATGGTCCAAGCGAGTAGCAATTCTCATATGTCGCCTTCACATCTCTGAGGTAGTGTGAAGCAAACACAGAGTTGCTTCGCCAAAATGTGGCACCCAGGATATCACTGAGTGCCATATTTTTCTGAAAAGCCACCGAAGTAGCTACCGCTCTAACCTCGTGAGCATTAACTTTTAGCAGTTTAAGATCACCATCCGTGCAGGACGAATGAGCTTCTCTGATGGTGTTTCTCAAGAAGAACGCCAGTGCGTTTTTAGACATTGGTAATTCCGGCCTCTTGACCGAACACCACAGGTTGTCTGACGGGCCTCTACATTGTTTGGTCTTTTCCAGATAAAATTTGAGAGCTCTGACAGGGCACAAAACTCTCTCCGGCTTTCGTCCGACGAACTCTGATAACCCCTTGATATCAAAGCTTTTAGGCCAGGGGTTGGATGGGTTTTCGTTCTTCGCTAAGAACGAGGGGCTCAGCGAACACACCGCATTGTGTTCTCTGAAACCCACATGTTTACTCATAGCTTGGATTTCGCTAACCCTCTTAGCTGTTGCCAAAGCGGTTAGGAAAATAGCTTTCCTAGTAACATCTTTCAAAGAGGCAGCGTGCATAGGCTCAAATGGGGATGACATTAAAAACTTTAAGACAACATCTAAATTCCATGAGGGAATCTTGTCTCGTGGAGCTTTTGATGTTTCAAAGGATCTCAATAGATCGTGAAGATCTTTATCATTTGATAAATCCAAGCCTCTGTGTCGAAAGACCGTTGACAGCATACTTTTGTAGCCTTTAATCGTTGACACTGAAAGTTTGTCTATCTCTCTAAGATGTAAGAGAAAATCAGCAATCTGGCTCACAGAGGTCGTGGAGGAGGAAATATTTTGCCTTCTACACCAACTTCTGAAGACAGCCCACTTCGATTGGTAGACAGCTTGGGAAGATGTTCTTCTAGCGCTGGCATTAGCTTTTGCCACCGATCTTGAAAAACCTCTCGCTCTGGCCAACTTTTGGATAATCTGAATGCAGTCAGACTTAGAGCGGAGAGGTTTCCGTGATACCTCTCGAAGTGGGGCTGTCTGAGTAGATCGATTTTTTCTGGAAGTGTCCTTGGGAAATCTACCAGAAATGACATGGCCTCTGTGAACCAGTCGCTTGCAGGCCAAAAGGGGCTTGCATCAACGTCATTCTTGCTCCTTCCGACGCCGCAAACTTCCTTATTACCTCTCCCAGGAGTTTGAATGGAGGAAAGGCGTAGAGATCCATCCCCTTCCAATTCCAAAGCATGGCGTCTATTGCTATTGCTCCTGGGTCTAGAACCGGAGAGCAGTAAATAGGAAGCCTCTTCGTTTTTGCTGTCGCGAAGAGGTCTACCAGTGGGCGTCCCCAAAGTTTCCATAACTCCTTGCAAATCTCTGGATGGAGAGTCCATTCGTTTGGAAGCATTGATGTTGACGGCTGAGGAGATCCGCACGAAACGTTCTGCTGTCCTGAAACGAACCTCGTTAGAATCGTTACATTTCTCAGCTTCGCCCAAAGTAAGATTTCCCTCATTATCCTGAACAGGGAGCGAGATAAAGTTCCTCCCTGTTTTTTGAGATATGCGAGCGCCGTGGTGTTGTCCGAGTTGACTTGTACAATTCGTCCCACAATCCTTGACTCGAAGCATTGAAGTGCCAAACGAATCACCTCTAGCTCCTTGAGGTTTATGTGCCAGGACCTCTGTTCCCCTCTCCAGAGGCCTGACACTTCTTCCTCCCCCAGTGTTGCTCCCCAGCCCGTCATGGACGCGTCTGAGAACAACACTAGGTCTGGGCTCAGAACTTTGAGGGACATCCCTTCCGATAGCTTGACGGGATCGGACCACCACTTCAAATGCTCTTTGATCGATTGAGGGATTCTCAAATCTCGTCTAGGTCTTTCTTGTTCTTCCAGTTGTCTGCTAGGAAAACTGAAGCTGTCTGAGGTGCAGCCTTCCCAGAGAAACAAATTTCTCCAGCGAGGAAATGGTACCCCAGCAGACTCATCCATTCCCTCGCCGAGCATATTTCCTTCTCTAAGAAGACCGATACTTTCTCTAAGCATTTTAGCTGACGTTCTATGGATGGAAATGCTTGAAAAGCCACTGAATCCATCTGAATCCCCAGATACACGATGGACTGTGTGGGAATCAGATGGGACTTCTCGAAATTGACACGAAGGCCCAGGTCCTTCGTCAGCTGTAATGTCGTATGTAGGTCCTCCAGACACTGTTCCTTTGACGTGGACCGGATCAGCCAATCGTCTAAATAGAGCGAGACTATCTTTGAGAGATGGAGCCATCTTGTTACATTTCGCCATCAGAAAGCCGTGAAATCTATAGGGGCTGTTACTCAGCCCGGAAACAGAGAGCTCTGAATTGGAAGACCTGTCCTTTCAGAACGAATCTGAGGAACTTCCTGGACCGAGGATGTATCGGAACATGGAAATAGGCATCTTGGAGATCCAAGGACACCATCCAATCTCCTGGTCTCAGGGAAGCTAAAACAGACTGTGCAGTTTCCATCTTGAATTTTATTTTCCTTACAAAAAGATTCAGCCTGCTTACGTCTGGGACAGGTCTCCATCCTCCCGAGTGCTTCGGAACAAGGAAAAGCCTGTTGTAGAAGCCTGGAGAGTTCCGTGACACAACTCTTTCTACTGCTCTCTTTTCCAACATCTGATCCAAAAGGTCTAATAAGATCTGTTGCTTTGAATCATGATAAGAGGGCGAAAGGTCTATTGGTTCTATGCTTAATGGTGGTTTCGATAGAAACGGGATTTTGTAACCTTTCTCGATCACTTCGAGTGACCAAGAGTTCGCCCCTCTTATCCTCCATGCTTCGGCGAAGAGAGCGAGTCTCGCCCCGACTGGTGTCTGGAGGGCCGAAAAGTCATTTCTTTCCCCTGGTTTTTGAGGGGGCTCTGCCCCTAGGGAAACTTCTCCCTCGAGCAGCCGCTCTTGAAGAGGCTCTTCCACGAAAGGGCTTATAATTCTTCCTAGAAGCTTGCGTGGTTCCTGAAGACATCTGATCAGCAGGACGTTTCGAAGACCGAGACAATAAGTCCTGCGTCGCTCGTTCTTGGAGATTTACTGATAAATCCTTTACCATCGATTGTGGAAAAAGATGAGCAGAAAAGAGCGAACAACAATTCTGCTTTTTTGCGCTGGCGACACTGACTTAGCTGTGAAGCTACAGAAGAGTGCGCGTTTCTTCAGGACTCCCGACGCAAAATGTGATGCCAGTTCGTCGGAGCCATCTCTTACTGCTCTGTCCATGCATGACAAAATACTCGCTAAGTCCTCCAATGAGATGGAATCTGGGCTTCTAGACTGAACATCCAAGACGCCCAAACACCAATCTAGAAAGTTAAAAACTTCCAAAGTTTTATAAAGGCCTTTGAGATGGTGATCTATCTCCGACATTGTCCACGAAACTTTCGCTGATGCCAGGTAAGATCTTCTAGGAGCTTCCACTAAGTTGGCGAAATCCCCTTGTGCGGAAGCGGGGATTCTCAAACCTGCTTCCTCTTCTGTCTCGTACCACTTTCCCGATCTTCCACTAAGCCTTGTGGGGGAAGTGCAAAAGAAGTCATGCCCTTTGTCTTTTTGGATTCCATCCAATCATGGATTCTTTTAAAAGCCCTTTTAGTCGAGAGCGAGGTGGCCATTTTGACAAAATTTGGAGTCTTCCTTGCCTTCGAAGAGGTTAGTTGCAAAGGTGGAGAGAGAGGAACTGGAGCTCGGAACTTCTCGGGAAACAAATCTTTTAAAAGACGAGTCAAAGTCTTATAATCCACAGAGGATGAGGTTGTAGGATCCTCCTCCTCTTCCGAAACAGCCTCGCTTGACGATTTATTTTCTAATGGAGACATAGCCTTATTCTGCATGAACGAGAAGAAGAAACCAAAGTTTCACCTCCCTTTCGAACCGTAGGTTTTTGTGTTTGAAATCAATTTTGAAGAGGAGAGTCTGCTATGTTCTCCTAACCTTGACTTTCTCTCCGAATTTTCCAAACTAACGTCATACGATTTCTCTTGACGAGCACTGATATTGTAGTTCCTACTACCTTGAAGCATATGGCGCTTAACCTTCTGACTAGCGACCTGTTCTTTTCTTCTCAGGGTGACTTTATGCATCGGACGCCTAGCGCCCTCAAAAGCGTCCTCATTTGCGTCATGGAAAGCGTCCTGGAAAGCGTCCTGGAAAGCGTCCTCATTTGCGTCCTGGAACGCGTACTGATATGAAGGACGACGAGCGTCCTTACTAGCACTACGCCTCGCGTCCTCAAAAACGTCCTCATATTCATCTTCATATCCTTCTCTGAACTAATATCGTGCGTCTGAAGTCTCTCCGCCGACGTTTTCGACCCCGAGCGTCCCGAGAAGCGTCCTTACGAGCGTCCTGGTTAGCAAAGCGTTTCTTTTGTTGAATATTCTCTTCCTGTAAGCCAAGATGAATTCCTCCCAATTCTATTTCTGAGCGATCCTTCTGAACGTTCTTCGACTCTGGGAAAAGACGACGGCGGCCGCTGTGCGGCACCTATTTTGTCTTTTTCTTTACCCGCCAATACTTCTAGAGACTCTCTCAGCAGGACTGCTTGCGCGTTCCTGATTGAGTCGATGAGGTCTAGAAGGCGACGGATCAGACGAAGACGAAGAACGAAGAGAAGCCGCAGGAGAACGTCTAGATTTCTTGGACTGGTAGCCAAAGATCTTTTTTACGACTACGTGATCTTTCTTCTTTCTTGGCGAAAAACGTATCCAACTGTTGACGAATCGCTTCGAGTCTTTTTTGATGGTGAAGAACCATATGATGGAATGAACCTTTGAGAAGAAGATGGGCGAGGGGACGCCTTCTTCCTTCTCTCCGGACTCGAATCAGGACGCTCAGAAAGCGTCCTAAATCTCTTGTGCGGGATACTGTCTTCGAAGTCTTCCGGAGAAGACCGAAGCGTAAATCGAGGCGGAGGACGCTCTCGATCTCCCGATGAAGCGTCCTCTTCCATCATACCTTTCCTAAGAGGGCGAGAAAGACGATGGCCACCAGTGCGACGTCTTACGTCTTCCTTACACTCTCACTTGGAGAGGCTGCGTACTCTTCCGTAAGGACCTTTCCTAAGAGGGCGAGAAAAGACGATGGCCGCCAGTGCGACGTCTTACGTCTTCCTTACCACTCTCACTTGGAGAGGCTGCGTACTCTTCCGTAAGACCTTTCTAAGAGGGCGAGAAAGACGATGGCCGCTTGTGCGACACCTTATGTCCTTCTTCCTGGACCACTCTCAGTCGGAGAGGTCTTCCGAGATTCCCACCCACGGTGAGGTGAGGACGTCTCGGAGGAAGAGAAGCATTCCTTCAAAGTTCGAGCTTGCGCGCGATCTTTGGCAGCCTGGGATGCGGTCTTCAGGATCTGTCGAAGGGACGCCAGACCGGTGTTTAATTCCCATAACCCTCCTTCGGCCTTCGACATGTCCATTCCCTGTGTTCTGGGAGTCCGACAGAGGTCTCAACCTGGAGGCATTATAGGACCGATCTGACGCCCCCTCCACTTCACTAGGGGCACTAACATTATCACTACACTTTTGCACATTAGATTGTAGCACTTTCATTTTCGATTCAAGGTTCCGAATCAATTCTAAAATGGTAGAAAGGGCATTCCCTTCGGTAACAACCACTTCCTTATCTGAAGGAGAAATTATAGGGTTATGCGTAACATGTTCTACATTTATGTTAGATTGAGCAACTTTACTTTGACTTTTAACAGAAGCACTCCTGGAGGAAGACCTCCTAATTCTGTCACGCTCAAGTCTACGAATGTAAGATTCATACGCCTTCCATTCGACATCAGTTAACACTTCACATTCTTTGCACCTATCATCCAACAAGCAAACATGCCCTCTACAATTCACACACACTGTGTGAGGATCTACCGAGTCTTTTGGTAGCCTCACCTTACATTCTTCTACACCACACACTCTGAAACTAGTAGAACTAGATCCAGACATCTCAATTCTAAGAAAAATCAAAGCCAAAATCAAAATCCAAACCACAATAGCGTATGCCAAATCACTAAGCCAAGTCCGAAACCAAAAGACAATCCAAATACTCAAGTGACAAATGAAGTTTTCGAAATCCTAAGCGGAGGTCTGTAAACAGATGTTTACCGACCGGCAACAGAAGAAAATCTGAATAGAAAATGGGAATGGTTCCCGGTATCCGCCTCCCAGCGGCGGGAATGGGTACTAACCACCTAGCCGACCACTGCGTTTGCCGGGAGTTTCGAAATTCTGTCGGTCGTCAGAGAATACAGCTATATATATATCTGGCAGGTAAGTGTCATGAACAAAAGTTGGTTTTAGTTTATTGTATAAGTTTTATACTATAAGTGAAAAATACTATAATTTGTCCCTTTCCTGCAGAAGTAGCATGCTGAATACTGGGCAAATACATACGCAACTATGACCTGACTATGACCTCAGAGGGAAGAATGACAAGAAATGAGAAAAGCCTAAATGAATGTCACTGAAGTACCTACTATATTATTTAATAAAATGATAAAAACCATTGTGGTTATAGGTGTTGGCATCTCATTAGGGCTGGCACCATGTTAAAAAACTACTGTACCTTGGACCTTACACTTGAATAAAGTTTAAACTATTCATCTGAATTTTTTCAATCACTTTATATATAACTGTTCTAGTACTATCTTTCCTAGGTTTAACAGCTAATTAATATGGAATATGCACTTAAAAATACATATGAATGGAAGAATTGAATTCAGCTTTATCAGAAATAGATAACTTTTTAATGAAATCATCACACAAATATACCTGAAGAACTGGAGGTAAACAGGATATGGCATCAGCTGGACGTAACATCATTGCAACATCCATCAAAAACAAGCCGCCAACATCCTTAGCAGTGTTTCCACTACCCACTTCTTCCTGACCTTCCTCACCAGCTACAAGAGTCTCTGGGGGAGTATCTGTGAAAAGAAAATCCTGCATCTAATAGACATTTAGTATACAGAGTTCATTTAACAGTGACAGATTCTTCACAAAAATAGCTTTTTAGCTACTTATATATTTCGCTAAGGAAATTCCTTTACAGTAGGGAAAACCTGAAATAGAATTTGGCCTCTAAATAATTATCTTAATAAAGTTGCAATAAACAGCATTTATGAAGAAAAATCAATTTTGTTATTAGTTACTGGATGTAGTGATATTTGGGGAGGGGGGTCCTGAAGTTATAAAATATTAGTGAGAAACATATACCTAGAAGATAATATGAAGGTTTTTGTATTACTTGGCGCAATCAATATGTCGGGTGCATTTTGGTTTTGCTTACATTTATAATACAAACGTTTAGTATGAACATGAAACAAGGACTCGTACACACAATTTTCATGTTACCTTCATTTACTTTATATTGGATGAATTTTTGGTCATGTTAATTTCTCTACAAGTGTTTTTATAATGCATTAAGATACTGTTTTGTAGTACAGTATTAGTATTCACTGCAATGGAATATTAAATGAAAATGATAATGGTAACAAGTATTATACCAATAATGTTTTTATAACAATGCAAAGAGCATATTAGTGGACCTTGAAAATCCCTTTGACAGTATGTCAAGACAATGGTTTAATGGACAGTGCAAAGGCAGAGGGAGCCAGAAAGGTTCATTAACCTTTACTGGACAGGTGAGTTTATCGATATGCAGCTCCTCAGGCCGGGCAAACTTTGTGGTCGGCCAATTTACGAAAGAAAGGCATCAAGAACGAAGTAGATATGCAAATGTACATGGTGAAAAAAAAAAATTCTAAAAAATGTTCTCTACCTTCCACGAGAAGTTGAAAATGGCTATTTACAACCCCTTGTGGGTCCTCTTTTACAAGACAATTGTAAATTTAACCAAGTTATATATGATTTTTCTAATAAATAATTTTTAGTAAAATTATAATTACAGCTCACACAATATCAAAACAGATAAGAAATAAAATCAGTAACAAATTCTTAGCATATTTGTTGAAAAATATTTACATAAATTTACCAAGAACAAAGATTCAGTAACTTTTTTTATTTTTACATGTTTTTAATAATATTTCTTTGAAAAATTACATTAACAACCAACATACTATCCTCAAAGACAAGAACAAAAACCAACAGCAATCCCTTGGTATATTTATGAGCAAATTTACAAAAAGACGTCATGTGACACAGAGATGCATTACATTCCCCCTTGAAGTTAGAAGCACAACTGAAGTCATGAGATGCCCGATTTGTGGTTTTAGCCAGTGTAAAATCACAATTTTTGGAAGTAAATTGTATTTT
Organism: Macrobrachium nipponense; assembly: GCF_015104395.2. NCBI lineage: Eukaryota > Metazoa > Arthropoda > Malacostraca > Decapoda > Palaemonidae > Macrobrachium > Macrobrachium nipponense. Next base: position 22,014,338 of record NC_061103.1, read on the forward strand.
TCCTAACCATACATACCTGAGGTCCTTTACATGAGGAATTACTATTCAGAACCAGCTGGACTGGTTGTAAGATTTACTAACAAGGTAGTTTGGCAGTAACTGCTTGTCCGATGGTCAGTAGTCCAGCCCGGCTGGAGGTAAACATATCACTTTGCTTTAGGCCCAGGAACAGAGTGAGGGGTGGCAGGAGGTGGGACTATATGTAAAAGACCTCAGGTTTGTAGCTAGGAAAAATTCAATTTACTTCCAAAAATTGTGATTTGTTCCGACACGCAATACAAACCCTCGGTCCTTTACATAAGGAAGACTCACTTATTAATGGGTGGAATCTGAGTCTTGTGAACAGACTGGTGTTTGCCCAACCTGGGTTCCCTCCCTGATCATAAGAGCAAAGGGAGGGAACCTAGCCTCTGTCCAACTGATCAGAGTGAGCACTGTAAGATCAGATGTCAGACCTCTGGACCAATTCATAAGAGGGAGGCAAGCGTACCTCTTATGAATAGCAAGCAAGAACTGGGTCTTAAGTAAGAGCCAAATACTATAAAGTACAAGTACTATCCTACTTACAACCAAGTTTGGTTCCGACCCCCTGGTTGTAAGTCAGAATGGATGTAAGTTGAACCTTTGAAAGTGGCCAACATACTGGGTAGGGTATACTATCAGTCTATCAAACCTTTGCTATATAAGTGCCTACTTAGTACTGTAATGTAATGTACAATCATTATTTCAATCTTTTTACCATAATGTACTTCTACTAATACATTTTAATCATTTATGTAATAGTATATATTACGTACAATCAGGCATTGAGTTACAATGGGGTAAGGTTCTTGCATGCATGTCAGAAGTCGATTCTTACGTAATTTGGTTTGCAATTCAGTCTACAGTACAGTTAATACCAAATGATGCTGCAGATAGGGCAGGGTAACTCAAACTGATGCTGCCTGAGTGATGAGAGTTCTCATGCCTGAGTGATGAGAGTTCTCATGAGATGGCGCAGTGCCAAGTAACTCAATGGTCAACTGTCTGAAGTAAGGTTGTAAGTACGAGTGGTCGTATGTCGAGCAGGTTGTAAGTTGGATAGTAGTTGTATTGGGTTTGTCTCTCACTGGTGTCCGCTTCCCCCCTTGTTAGGGAAGGGACGGATAAGCGCTTCTATCCTTAATGAAAGGGATAGAATGGAGCTCGGTTACATAGCTTACCTGCATCGCCGTCCTGTCCAGGGTGGTGATGACCGCTACCCTCTGCCCGCAGGGAGAAGGAAGAAGAAGAGGAGGAAGAGAAGCCAGTCACACTCTCATTCACTCTACATTCATGCAGTCTCACAAGGATGAGATGCTACCTTGTCCAGTAAAGGAGCTGGGTAAGCTACACAACTTGTTGAGCAGTCACCATGGGTCCCAAGGAAAATGTGTCCAAGGACCTGTGGGCAATATCCTGAAGGTACAAGGAGGTGAAGGTGGTCTGGTTGGCCCAAACCCCTGCCTTCAGTACCTGTGCCACGGACAATTTCTTGCAGAATGCAAAGGTTTGACCAATGCCTCTGACTTCGTGGGCTCTCGGACGAAAGGTACTGGTGTCGGCACTCCTGTCTGAGTCATACGCTTTCCGGATAACCTCACGAAGCCAGAAAGAAACAGTGTTCTTGGACACTTCTTTCTTGGTAACCCCGGTGCTAATGAAGAGGCGTCGACACTCGGGCCTGAGGTGTGGAGTTTTCTTCAGATAGCGCTGTAGCACCCTCACAGGACAAAGCAGCATCTCATCTGCATCATTATCGGTGAAGTCTTCCAGGGAGGGGATCATGAAGGACTTGAACCTGGCATCAGGGACCAAAGGGTTTTGAGTTTTCGCTACAAAATCCGGGACGAAATCGAGCGTAACTGATCCCCATCCCCTCGAGTGTTAACATCAAAGGAAAGACTGTGGAGTTCAACTCTCTTCGCCAATGCCAGGGCCAGCAGAAAGATGGTCTTGAGGGTCAGATCCCTGTCTGACGACTCTCGGAGCGGCTCATAGGGTCTGCGAGTCAGGCTCCTTAAGACGAGTCACATCTCACCCAGGGGGCCTGAGTTCCCTGGGTGGGCAAGACCTCTCGAAGCTCTTCATTAGGAGTGATATTTCCATGGAGGTGGAAATATCGAATCCTCGCAGTTTAAGGACTAGGGCCAAGACAGCTCTGTAGCCTTTGACTGCGGAGACAGAGAGGAGCTTCTCTCAAGAAGAAAGATAAGGAAATCCACTACCTGCTGAAGAGTGGCTCTGAGCAGAGAAAGACCCCGTCTATGACACCAACCACAAAAGACAGACCACTTTCCCTGGTATACTGCTGCAGAGGACTGTCTGAGGTAACCAGCCATCTCTGTTGCTGCTCGGCGAGAAAAGCCTCTCGCTTGCAAGAGATGGTGGATAACTGCCAACCGTGCACCGTGAAGACACAGGGAACGAACTTCCTGGTGATACCGTTCTACATGTGGCTGGCACAGCAGGTTGTGCCATGGGGGAATCTCTTGTGGTGCTTCAGTGAAAAGAGCCAGCAGGTCTGGATACGAAATGGCCTCAGGGTGCCACCAGAATTATCTGAAGATTGCTGGTTATCAGCACTTTACTGATCACCTTGCGAATCAGGCAGAACAGGGGAAAGGTGTAAACTACGAGATTGTCCCACAGGTGTTAGAACGCGTCGTCTGCAGCTGCCCATGGGTCCGGCACAACTGAGAAGAAAACCTGAAGTTTTCTGTTGTGGCGGGTGGCGAACAGATCCACTACTGGATACCCCCATAGGTCAAAAAGCCTTTCCGCCACGTCTGGGTGTAGAGACCATTCAGTCCCAATCACCTGATTCTGGCAGCTAAGGTTTTGTCTGACACTACATTCCTCTTCCCTGGCATATATCTGGCTGACAGCTCTACCAAGTGAGCTACGGCCCACTTGTGCACCTACATTGTCAACTGGTGCAACGGGAGGAACACTAGGCCACCCGGTTTGTTGATGTATGCCACTAGTGGTGTTGTCGCTCATCAAAACCACTGAGTGTCCCATCAATCGTTCCCGGAACTCTTAGAATGCACCCCAACCCTCAGTCAATGCGCCTGAAACAGCAGCATCTCCGGAGGGGGAGTGCGCAGGGGTACTCCTAATAAGAGGTTCCTGTCGTCTAGCCACCAGGCCAGGTCCTCCCTTACTTCCCCCGTGAGAGGAACTAGGAAGGATTAAAGATCCCGTGCCTGTAACCAGTACTCCTTTAGTCTCCACTGGAGAGACTGCAGGTGAAGACGCCCGTGAGGGACCTACTTCTCTAGTGACGACAGGGGACCGATCACAACTTGCCACTGCTGAGCTGACTGTTCCTGTCGTGACAGGAACTGTCTGGCTGCCTCCCCGAACCTGTTGATCCACAAGTCTGCGGGGAATACTCGTGCTGCTACCGTAACGATTAGCATGCCCAGGTACTTTATCCTCTGCTTGGGTTCGAGATCTGACTTCTCGACATCTGTGGGGCGGTTTAGAGACCGAAACAAAGTGCCCTGAATTGGACTGATGGGTGGGTATTTGAAAATACGCATCCTTCAGGTCCACTGAAAACAGGAAATCATTCTCCCTAATGGAATCGAGCACTGAGTGTGCTAATTCCATCGTGAACCGAGTCTGGCGAACGAATCGGTTCAAGGGAGAGAGATCTATCACCGGTCTCCAGCCCTCGTATACTTCTCCACCAGGAAGAGTCGGCTGTAGAAACCTGGCGTGACTGATCTCGCACGATCTCCACAGCTCGTTTGCTCAGCATGGTCTTGGCTTCTTCTTTCAGTGCTACGTCCCTGGCAGAACCGGGGACGTACGTCTGAAGGTGGACCGGGTGTGAAGTGAGGGGTGACCTCGACTCGAAGGGCAGTAGATATCTCTCCCTAAGGACATCCACTACCCAGGTCTCGGCTCCGTAGCACTGCCAAGTTGCCCAATGGCTCGCCAGGCAACCCCCCCCAACTTCCGGCAGCAGGTGAGGGTGAATGCCGTCCCTTCACTTTCCCTTCTGCTTAGCCACTCTCCCACGAGAGAAGGAGGCTTGGGAGGAGGGCTGACACTCACTCCTCGAAGTGAAAGAGGAAGGCTGGGTCTTTTCTCGCACTGACCTCGACGGTGCTAGCGTCTTGGGAGTGGAAGAAGAGCTAGCCAAGCTCCGAGGCTTGGCCGCAGTTGCTCGAGACTGCCTGGTGTACTAGGTGGTCACTGTCCTCAGTTCTCCACTTTTCCACTGCAGCGTCCACCATCTCTTTGGGGAAGAGAGAGGAGGAACCCAGCAACGGTCCATTACGTAGACCCAGTGTTACCTCTCGACTGGCCGCTCTGGTTACTCGAGCCAGGACTGAATCCTGTCGTCTCAAGACCAGGTTGGCCGTCTGGTGGGCGAGGTAGGAGATGGCCCTACCTCCAGACTGGCAGAGTCTTCCGAACGCCGAGTCTTCCTCGGGAACGATAGCTCCCGAGGAGGCTGTGATTCTGGATACTGTAAGGGACCACAGATCCAGCCAGGAGACGGCCTAGAAGGCTGCCATGGCAGTCGCTTCCAGGCCTGATGCCTCTTGCTGTGAGAACCATTAGTTCTCGGACAGCAGGTGATGAAGAGGCACTCCCGGAGTTGGCCTAGCAATCTCCAGATCAACCTGCTTGGTCGGCAACGGGTCTACTGAAGGCATGTAAAAATGCCGCTGGTGAGGCAGAGGAGGGGGAAGCAGCTAGTCCGACCTGCTGGACCTGAGCGAATTCTCCTGTCCGGAGACAAGAGCATTCACCTGGTCCAGCACACCGTCGGCCAAGGAGGACCAGGGTAAACCCACCGTCGCTCTGGGTTCCTTCTTAGGTCCCCAGAACGACTCTAACCTCGATGGAGGGTCAGAGGGAGTAACCGCCGATCCTTCCCTGAGGTCGTTGTGCTGACGAATCAGCGCAATGACCTCTGTATCTCGGGGGTGATCGCACCGAGGCTATGGACCGTTAAATTCATCCAGGCCGATCACCTCTCAAGACACTCTTCCTTCAGGAGGAAGAACCCCGCCAGATCCCTCGTGGTATCCTACAACCACTTGCGCGTATGATCTGCTGGGTCCAAGGACCGAGCCAGGATCATAGGCTCTCGTGGCGGGACCGTAAGAAGCACACTCCTCGTGGTCGCCCCTGTTCACCTCGCTCCTCCCAGTGTACCTGAGGAGGTTGAAGGGACAGATGAGGAAGACCTGACGCTCCTGCCCTGCCTACCAGCAGAGCCAGTGGGCTGGGAGGACTGCAGGCGATCGCCAACCCGTGGTAGTGATCGAGCTGCAGGTCTGGACCAGCGGTCTCCGTGTGGAGAAGTGCTGGACCGAGGATGGAAGTGTCGGTCTCATGCCTCAGGAGAGCTGCTACTAGTCGTGCGAGATGTCCGGTCACGGTGGGAGCGACGGTCGGGTGACTAGTAGTGTCCACTGACGCGGTGAGAGCGAGCACCGTCCTCTCGACGCACCATGGTACCAGGTCCAGCCAATGGTGACCGGGGGGACCTCTTCCCGGCCTCGACACGTGAACGGTCTGGTGGGACCGTCACGTCAACCCTGGGAACTGGGGGATCGCCATGAGAGCGATCGCCGGCCTGGTGAGAGTCACCTGAGCGACTCTTGCCAGCCTTCCGCTCCGTGCCTGGGTCCTGATGGTGAGTGTACTCAACAGTCTGGACCTTGGCTGCATAGTCACCTGTGGGTGACTGTATACTCAGTGGCGCGAGCGAGCAGCCAAGACGGTTCCAGGTCCGGAGGGGGAACCTCGGGAGCCGGGAGCAGAGGTACCAACTACCGCTGGTACCCCTACGGTCCCCGTCTTCTTCTTCCCTGAGGAACCGGAGGGCCAGCAGAAGGCCCGCCTGTCCCGTTGGAGTGGGAACGACCCTTAGAAGTCTCTGTGCAAGACTTCTTAGGGGGGTGGGGGAGAGGCCATCTTCTTCTTCCTCGGCTGGGGGGCCTTGGAAGTCGAAGGGGAAGAGGCGGCTGAAGATGACGATGAAAAAGATGATGGAGAAGACAACGACACCTTCCTCTTCTTCCTGGACTACTTCTTCGCCAGCTTCCTCAGGACAACAGACAGGTCCTCCATCCAGGATGGAGCTGTGGCAGTTGTGGTAGCAACACGGCCCAACTCCACCTGCCTAGAGGAACCTGCGGGAGCGGCAGCACTTCCACGGGCAGGTACGGAGACAGCAGGCACAGCAACAGCTACTGGAGGACAGTCTAGAGGGGAGCTCTTCGGGCACTCGAATTCAGGGGGAGGGGCGAGGAAGGCAAACCCAGGCGGCAGAGGACCCATCCCCTTCTGGGGCACGTACAGCAGCGGGGCTTGAACCGCGGCCGAAGGGGTGACCATGGTGATGTGCTGGGTATACACAAGGTGCAGAGGTGTGGCATACCCTGGTGTAGATACTGTAGTGGTGGTCCTCGTCTCCACCCCGTGAGTGACAGGGCCACAGCCAGGTGTTGAATCAGCCCCTGGATACAAGGAGTGCCCAGAAGACTCAGCGATTGCCATACCTGCTGAAGATCTCCACCCGCAGAGGCAGAACACCTGGGGAAGCAACAGTCGGGTTAATGGGGGGAGGGGGGGTTCCTGTTCGCTCAGAGGGGGAAAGATCCCACACTGAACGGACCGAAGACCCTGAGTACAACTCCAGGTCGGGGTGTAGCTCTCCTTCCTCTGCACTCAACAAATCAAGCAAAGAGGTGGAGCAGCAGGACACATCCCCCGAAGGGGAGAGAGCCATACGCGGGAGTTGGCTAGGAGGGAGAAAGGAAGACAACGTGTCGGTCACCAGAGGTGTCGAGGGAGAGCTTTCCGACAACACCTTGGCGACTTTACGTGGTTTCCTCCTCTTCTCATACAACTCCCACTGCTCCTCCGACTAGGAGACACAATTATCACAGGGTACGGCCCGAGAGCATTCCCGCCCTCGGCACTGAGTACACAATAGATGAGGGTCCACAGCATCGCTGGACCGAAATGCCCAACACTTGCGGCCTCCCACTCCAGGGAACACTCTCCAGTTGGATGGGGAGCGAGGGGGCTTCTCCACTTCATGGGACTGTATGGTTTCCAGCAATGCAATTCCACAAAAAAATTACAAAAAATAATGAAAAGAGTACTTACAATTCCACACACACAAGTATTCTCAAAGAAATAGGCAGAAGTAAGCAACTTTTAGGTTGGTTTCCAACAATATCTCACGACAGAGGTGGGCAGAGAGGCGAGCACACATCTTCACCTGACAGCGGTCAAAGCAAAGTGATATATTTACCTCCAGTCGGACGGGACTCCCGATCATCGGACAAGCAGTTACTGCCGAACTACCTTGTTCGTAAATCTTACGACCGGTCCAGCTGGCGCTGAATAGTAATTCCTTATGTAGAGGACAAAGGGTTTGTATCACGTGTCAGAACAAAGTTGCCATTAGTGAATTTATGGGCTATAGAAGTATTGGCACCTCTTGCACGCCCGATTCTTTCCAAATCAATGGAGCTTAATATTGTTTATCTACAGGATCAATCCGTCCACCACCTCCAACCTGTTATTACTACTCCAAAGGTGCAATCCGTCCATTAAGGGTTAAGCTAGTGACGTTAATGTACCATACCTCAAGTTAAGTTAAGTATATCTTAGTTTACCCAGACCACTGAGCTGATTAACAGCTCTCCCAAGGCTACCCCAAAGGATTAGATATTTTTACGTGGCTAGGAACCAACTGGTCACCTAGCAGCGGGACCTACAGCTCATTGTGGGATCCGAACCACAATATATCGTGAAATGAATTTTTATCACCAGAAATATATTCATCTGATTATGCATTGGCTGAGCCTAGAATCGAACTTCGGACCACCTGATAGGTAGCCGAGCGCGAAAACCACTTGGCCAACGAGGAACTAATCCATACCTCAAAACCTAGAGTGAAGACAGTAGCATATGTATTAAGAGAGCCTGACTTGATATGACAATTTGTCCAAAATTGCATTTTTCCTAACTATACAAACCTGAGGTCCTTTTACACATAGTCCCACCTCATGCCACCCCTCACTCTGCAGTTTTTGCTTGGGCCAAAAGCAAAAGTGATTTGTTTACCTCCCAGTCGCGCGCGCGCCCCTGTCGGACAAGCAGTTAACTACCGAACCTATTGTAAAAGGACCTCAGGTTTGTATAGTTAGGAAAAATGCAATTTTGGACAAATTGTCATTTGTTCCGACACGGCATACAAACCTTCGGTCCTTTTACAATAGGAAGACTCACTTCTTGGTGGGAGGAATCTGAGTCTTTTGTGAACAGACTGGTGTTCGCCCAACCTTGGAAGCCTCCCTGGTCGTAAGAGCGAGGGAGGGATCCAAGCCTCTGTCCGATTGATCGGGGTGTGCACCGCAGGATCAATGGTCGACCTCTGGACCGAGTACTAAGAGAGAGGCAAGCGTATCTCTTCGTACCAGCAATGTAAGAACTTGTTCCTGTACAGCCCTTGTAGGAGGAAGTGGTGGATATTCTGCTCCTATCCCTAGTGAAAGGGATAGGATGGGGCTCTGTCATATAGCTCACCTGCATCTCGTCCTCATCCAGCGTAGTGACGACCGTGGCCCTCTGCCCACAGGTAGAGGAGGAGAAAAGATGGGAAGAGGAAGCCAGTTACTCACTCATTCACACATCCATCCGCACAGTCACACCAGGACTCGATGCTGTTTCAGCCTGCGAGGGTCTGGGTTAGCTACACAACTTGTTGAGCACCACCACGGGTCCCAAGGAAAAGGTATCCAAGGACCTGTGGGCAATATCCCGAAGGTAGAAGGTAGTCTGGTTAGACCAGACACCTGCCTCAGGACCTGCGCCACGGAGAAGTTCTTACGAACGAACCAACGAGGGGCCGGCCAATACTTCTGACTTCGTGAGCTCTCGGACGGGACGTACGGATGTCGTTACTACCATCAGCCTCATACGCCCTCCTGATGACCTCACGCAGCCAGAATGAAAGTGTGTTCTTGGATACTTCTTTCTTGGTTACCCGGTGCTAACGAAGAGGCGTCGACACTCAGGCCTGAGGTGTCGAGTTTTTCTTCAGATCGCGCCGTAGCGCCCTCACAGGACAAAGCAGCATCTCATTCGCATCATTATCGGTGAAGTCCATTAGGGAGGGAATTTGTGAAAGACTCGAACCTGTCGTCAGGGACCGACGGTTTCTGAGTCTTCGCAACGAAGTTCGGACGAAATCGATCGGCGTCACAGATCCCCATCCCCTGGAGTGTCGTACATCATAGGAAAGACATGAAGTTCCCCTACTCTCTTCGCGATGCCAGGGCCAGCAAGAAGAGAGTCTTGAGGGTCAGATCCCTGTCTGACGACTCTCGGAGTGGCTCGAAGGGTCTTCGAGTCAAACTCCTAAGGACGAGAGTCACATCCACGCAGGGGGCCTGAGTTCCCTGGGTGGGCAAGACCTTTCGAAGCTCCTCATAAGCAAGGATATCTCGAACGAGTTCGAGATGTCCAATCCCCTCAGCTTTAGGACAAGTGCCAGGGTCGGCTCTGTATTTTTCCTTTTGACTGTGGGGACTGAGAGAGCTTCTCTCGGCGAAGAAACACGAGTAAATCCGCTACCTGCTGAAGAGTGGCTCTGAGAGGGAGATAGACCCCCGTCTACCGACACCAACCACAGAAGACGGCCCACTTCCCCTGGTACACAGCTGCAGAGGACTGACGGACGTTTCCAGCCATCTCTGTTGCTGCGCTTGCGAGAAAAGCCTCTCATTCGCAAGAGATGGTGGATAACAGCCAGTCGTGAAGTCGTAGGGACTGGACTGCTTGGTGGGTTACCGCTCGACGTGTGGCTGGGCGAGAAGGTTGTGCCAAGGGGGAATCTCTCTCGGTTCTCCTGCAGAGAGCCAGCAGGTCCGGATACCAAATGGCCTGTGGTCTTTGGGAGCCACCAGGATCATCCTGAGATTCGGGGTGACCAGTGCTCGACTGATCCCCTTGCGAATCAGGCTGAACGGGGAAAGGCATAGGCGAAGAGGTTGTCCCACAGGTGTTGAGAGCGTCCTCTGCAGCTGCCCATGGGTCCGGCACGGCGAGAAGAAAACCTGAAGTTTTCTGTTGTGCCGGTGGCGAACAGATCCACGACTGGACGCCCCCACCAGGTCGAGAGAGCCTTTCCGCCCGTCCTGGTGTAGAGACCACT